>NW_010542416.1:75501-84922 GCF_000687285.1 Phaethon lepturus | reverse complement strand
CCTCTCCCTCTCCCTCTCCCTCTCCCTCTCTGGAAAAGGCTCAGCTAGAGAGATCACAAACTGAAACCTGCATTTTAAGTCAGCAACGTCAGAGTTCAGCATTCCAAGGATTTGGGAAAGATCCTAAAAACAAACATCCCAAACTCAGGAGGAAGTTCAGCATTAAATATAAAAGAAAACCAAATATGTTGAAGTATGGAAATCAAAACAACTTCACTTTTGCCCTTCAGTGACCCCAGGCAATAAGAATATATTTATGATTAGATCACAGTGACGGTTGGAGCCCTAGATAAGAATAAACTGAGTTTTGAAGGCCTCCAGATTTTCTTCAAACTAGTAACTGTATTTTTGCTATGTTTTTCCCCCATGTTGACAGAATAATACTGAGTTTCTTAAAGGATCAACTCCAAAATGAATGTCAACTCATAAATTGCCTGCTTTACCTGTAAACTGGCGGAAAACATCACCACTATTTAAAGCTGTCATGTTGTTGCCTCTTCCCATAACAACACAGGTCAGCAGATGGTGGGTCTGAAGAGTGAGGCTTGCGGCTGGAGTCCACGTGAAGCACACTGGAACACCAGGAGATCTCTGCAGCCATGTCACTAGCCAGCTTGCTGGCACATCTTGCTGACCGCTTAGGGAAATCATCCCAAGCACCTCTAAAACTGAGCTTTTTAGCTGAAGGTCATGCAACTCTGAATTCAGATTATTTTTTCCTGCATTTGTCAAGAGGCTTTCTCCATGTGCTGAATGCCTTGTCTGCAAACCCTCGCACTGGGATTCCTCCTGTGTGAGCACAACTCAGCAATACCGTGGTTCAGTTTGCTAGTGAGATGCTGAGTACCTGAAAACTTAGGATCATTCAGAGCTATTTTGTAAGTGGTGGACTCCAGCTTGACATTAAAGGCAACCTGCATCATGGGATGGAAATTTAGGAGTAGTTCATGTCTGTAAGTGACCAAAAATGACAGCTGGATTTAGACCAGCTGAGGCCATTGAGGGTTATTTGTTCATCTCTCCATGCCATGCAATCAGTTATTACACACAAAATTTTTATAAAGAAGGAGAGTTTTGTGAGGCTGGATGGCCCAGAGTTTAACACAGTGAAACAAAAACAGCAGCACAGTTTCTCTAAAACACAGGCTATTTTCACTTCCTATCTGAAGTTCCACTCTTATTCAAAAGGGTTATGGCCATGTGTGCATAGAAGATGCTAGACATAACTGTGCTGCTATGCATGAGGTTGCAAGCAGCGAGTGCCATGGTACATGCCGCAGCATTTATATGTGGTACTTGCAGCCTGCAAACACAAACTTTTCCTAAAATGTCATTCCTTCCAGAAAACTGACTGTCTTTGTGAGTCCTCTGGTGAAACCCTCCCCAGACAAATCATTGTCCCTTACCCTGAAGGAGGACAGAAAAGAATAGGAAGATTGTTTTGGGAGCAAGAAAACCAAAGAAGACAGCTGCCCATTTTCAGATTTTTTTTGAACATCATACTCTTCAGGCCTCAATTCCTCACGCAAACCAGATTTGAACTGGCAAATGGATCTACAGGTTTCTAGGCTGGGAACAGGCAGAGCCATCACATAAAGCCCATTTCTCTAGAACATAGGCAATAAAATGTACCTTCCCAGAGAAGCAGATCAGTCTGTCAATGTGTCCCCAGAATCTGTTCCAATCTTCTGACTTACTAGAGATAAGACAGAGATGGTGTCAGATGGTGACAGACTCCATCCTTCAGGAATCACCATAAAAATATTGAAGTTGCCTGAAGGAGGAGAATATACAGTGGGCTTACTTCAAGCCAAAGTCAGTTTGTGAAATCCTCACTGAGCAACTTCATGGTGCACCTCTCCTCTGTGTGATTTATTTTGAGGATGCTCTCTTCTTGGGTGCACTATAAACCACAAACATGTCTTTCCTTTCTCACAGGAAAGCCTGAATTCAGGGACCAGTTGTAGACGTCTGGTGCAAAGATGTCTTCAGACCTGAGGTCTGAAAACCAAGTGTGTTGGGGTTTTTTTTGAAAACCACTAAGATTTAGGATCACAAACCACCAGTGCACCTAGAAGTCCTGTGTGCCTTTATCTCCTTGCACGAGACACACAGCATATTCTTGCTTGCTCCAAGCGCCACCAGAGCAAGGGCAGCTTTACCCTTGTTCACAGCTAGCGAGAATGAGCACTGAGCTCAGCTTTGCCCTTGTTACTCGACTCATGAGTTTTGGGCTGCCCCGACTCAGCTTGGCAGCCTCGCTCTGTCTGATTGTGAGAAAGAGCAGAGCTCCCCCTTCCCCCTCTCCTCCCTGCACTCTGGCAAAGAATGGTGCGTGGGAGGACCTCGTGGCGGATGCTCAAAGACTGCAGCACTCATAATGACTAGTCACTTATAAAAGACATGTTAGTGATACTATTGCTAATGCTTTATATGGGTATTTATATTCATGTCTAGGGTCTCTGAATGAGATCCTATCAGCTTTGCAGAAGCGACCAAACAAACACTAGCAATACTCATGACTAATCAGTAGTAAATATTAATAATAGCTAGTAAACTAATAATAATAATAACAACAATAACAATAACAATAATAATAATAAAATTAATGATAACACAGCCTGCCTAAAAATGCTTCTGGCAGAGGGAGGGAAGGAGGGAGGGGCACAAAGGACAGGTCATTTACAAGTTCCCTGGGCAGGTCTGCTCTAGGGCTGGGAACCGAGTGATGACTCCTGCTGCCAGGGCTTTGTCTTACTGGGCGACACTGCCCCAGTCCGTAGGCCAGATGGGAAGATCAAATTCAATATGTTCCAGCTTTTCCAGCTCCATCCTGCCACCCTCTTCCCAGCCTGCCCAGCACAACTGTTGGGTAACACCTTGCCCAAGGACCATGCACATCAGCTGGTCTTTGTCTCTGGGGCAAGAGAAGCACATAGCTTCAGAGAGATGGAAAAAAAAGGGGAAAAAAATTGGGGAAAAGCTTTCATCTATGAGCAGGTCACAGTAACTTGTAAAAGAGAACCATATCCAACAGAAAATAGAAGCAATGTGAATAAGTGTGAAATGCAGAAGTGTTCTTTCATAGCAATAACAGCAAAAAGGCTTGTTTGTTAATGACTCAATAGCGATTAAAAAGCTATCTATTAACCCAAATTACTTAGATATTAATTTCTGTCCTAGCATTTCTATAGACAGGTCATATGTATTTAAAAGGTACCTGTCAAAGAAATCAAAGTTTGCCCGGTAGAGACAAATTTCAGCTGCAGCTTAATTTTGAGTATTATTTTCATCGCTTGAGACGAAACCAGACAAAGAAAAGATTTGTATTATTTCAGTGAGTATAAAAACAAGGAATGTGGGAATACACACAGAAATGCTAGCTACATAAAGGGAAACAAGGGCCATACGCACGGGCTCTCTCTACTGCAGACTCTACTACAGCTTTACAAGCAAACACTTCCATTATGTTCTTCTTGTGTAATGACAAGGGAAATCATTTTCATTCATGAATGCAAATATTTATGACATTTGTGGTCTAGTAATTTCCCTTTACAATCATGCTTCATATCTCTGGAAATCTCCTATAATTTCAGTCATATTCCCAATATTATTTTCATATTTTTTTGTATAATTTCACTTCACCTACTCTAACACTTTTTTTTCCAGTCTGTTAACCACCTGAAAAATGAGAAAGCTTTACCTAGCACTTTGCAGTGGGAGTATGAATACCATATTTTAACACCGGAAAACACATGAACTGTTACCCAAATGGCATTCTGTAGCATTTAAAGAAAAATCTCATGTTTAATTGTACTACTGCAAACCAATAAGATTCTAAGCCAAGGCTACAAAAAGCTTTTTTTGTGTTCTTTTTAACAAAACACTTCCGTGGAGAAAGACTTTCTGCCAAGGGTATACTCTGCTTTTTTGACAGTGCCCAGTTCACAGAGCTAATGCATTTCAGTGCTAGTTTGAAAGAGAGCTATTACTTCAGTGCTTTGGAAATATTCACAATAGCACACAGCTGTTTTCACTGGGGTCGACTTTCACAACACTGTTATGGCACTTAAAACTCTACCAAAAATCCTTGCACAGGATGTGAACAACCTCAAATCTGCAGAGAAACACTGAGAAACTTCCTTCAAGTGCCAAGGAAAACAACAGTCGTTTACAACAAGCTCTTCCTAATGTCCAATCAGCTTAACCCAAATGAGACATGTTTCTCAAAACGAAAGTAGGACAGACAAGAGAAGAAAAAAATCCTTGACTATTTTAATGAATTTTTCTAAATAGAAACATAAAAAGACTCAGACACTGAAAACTACCACTGATCCCTCCTGCTCCTCTGTCTGCCGAAGCTCTAACATCAGTCAACCTGTAAATCCAGTTCACGAGTGATAAAACACTTGTTTTCCAACATTTTTCTCTTGCCTCTTTCAGACACTTGGAAAGTTTCTGTCCCTCCAGCGGCAAAGCTGTTATATGTCATGTTCCTTACTCAGAGATCTTAACCGCTATCCAGCTATTAGAGTCATCCCACAGCCCTAGATTTACAGCTTTCTCAGGATGTCAGTCTAACTGAATACCTAGGTGTTCCCAAGAAATGCTTGACTTGCTTTTCACTTACCCCAAGCCGAGTCTCAGCAGTTGTGGGTAAAGCAGAATGGAAAAAAGCCCTCATATGATAGTGTCTCTAAATTTACCAGAAAGAAAGGAGCTGGGGTGCTTGTCCTTTAAGTGTCTCTAAAGATGGTTTGCATAGCTGGATCTCAGCTTATCTATGCTTTTCTGCGTTTGCTTCCATACATGGATCTGTTCCCAACAGTGACTTCAAGCTGTCGAAAAGAAGCTATCTGGCAGCTTTCAGCTTCATCTGACACATAAATGAGCGAAAATAAATAAATAATTATCTTTGCTGCCATCTCCCCCTTTTTTTTGACTTGCATCTCTGAACACCTTTTCTTTTTTCCTTCTCCCTAGAGCAATATTTTGCTATTTTTTCCAAAGTAATTCCTAGGTGAGGGCAAACAGAAATGACCAAGACAGATTTCTTTTCTCGTTTTCCTGCAGGCTAACATAATTTTATTCTCAGAAATATCTTTTTTTTTTTGCCTTTGCTTTGCTTATAGGTTAGGGTTTTGCATGTTTGCTACTTGGAAGCATGTCAAGGCAATATACATCATGTCTGTAACAAGGGAAGGTTAAGAGTCAAATTTTTGGAGAGAGAGAAATTATTGAAGGCCATGTGACCGCTCCCAGATTAGCAGCAGTAGCAGGAATAAGCATTCCTCTGATATTACAGTAGCCACTGTGGGACATGCCTGAAACACTGAAGAGTGGAAGCTGCAGTTTGGAAGATCCATGCAGATGTATTTATGAATAAATCACTCCTCATTCTCCTTCCTACCTTCCGTACTTCCTAGGTTTCAGTTTCAGAAATGTCTGATAAAGACAAAAATGTGCACAGGGAGCCCTTGTGTCACAGGTAAGGAAAGTACTTGTATGAGTAACCTTAACACTGCCCTTTGTTACCACTGCTGTGCAAATGGGAATGCTGACGGCAAGACTAAGGATATGTCATTTTTATTGTATGTTATAGTGGCAAATGGGAGTAAAGAAGATATTAGGGATCTAATCTACTGCTTCAGACTGGGCTCCCTGGATGAAACAAAACTGGTGAAAGACAATATTCAGGCACTTAGATATCTAAGGCTGAATGTAGGTATACTTGGGCCACTTGCATTGAAAATGTCATCCTCAAACTTGGTGTCTTTGATTCATTGCAGGAGAAGGAAATTCCTTGTATGTTCCTACACATAAATGTTCTTGACTGTTTGAGATTTTTCCTAAACATCTGTTAAACACTTGACAGAATAAAAGTTTTTTTAAGGGCTTACCAGCTCCACCTCTACAATTAATGATGAACTTCATTATTTCATTATTATGTTACAAATTGCCCAATTAGAGATACCGCTTCAAATGGCATATTTGACTCCTGCTGTTTGATGTCTCAGAAACTGGAAGGGATATGTGTGTGTAGGGGAGGATCCTGGGAGGTCTCCAGCATCTACCTGGCATCCATAACAAAGACAGCTGCCCTGGGAGCACACCCCTGCATCCCAGAGCAAGCAGAAGGTCCATTGAAGCATGAAACAGGAAACAAAAGAAATCACTTGCAAAAGATGAGTAAGTATGAAGACGACCCTCTGGTTTCTAGCACGCCAGCCAAATGATCAGTGCCTGTTGTTTAGGATGGTGGGAAGTAATGGGAGGAGAAAAATCCATTACAGAAATTTGTCCTGGGGTTTCTCCAGCCTTTCAAGAGCAGGAGGCAAGCTCATCCTAGAAGGGTGTTTGAACGGAAATATATGCTGCTGTTGCCTGTCAGACAGGCTTGGTGACTCAGGAGGTCTATGCTCTTGTGCAAATAAGAACATGATCCAGCAAAGCATTTAAATTCCTGCTTAATTTTAAATATTGAACAATAATTTTGACTTCACTGGGGTTATTAATGTGATTTTATTTCTATACTTTACTAGGTTGTCCAGATATGGACATGAAGTTGCCACAAAGCAGGATAAAAATCAAACAAGATTTAACAAGACATTAACTCACGAGTGTATTTGTGTTTCACAGGTCTCTTGACTTCCATGTATTGCTCCAAAGATGTTTTAGGGCTAACCAAAATGGGCTAAGGAAAGCAAGACTGTTGCTTCGATTCCTTGCATGTGTCCTCCTTTCCATGAAGGAAATGTTGAAAGCCCCAGGTATGTATAGCTGAAGAAAAACATATGTGGCTTTGAGAATAGCATGACAGTGCTGCACTCAGCGTTTTGGTAACCACAAGGCCAAGGGGGTAGGCTGTTTTCTGGCTTTGATCTGCCCTTTTGCACAGCCGCCACGTGTCACCTCTGGGTGAGTGACACCACCCTCTTTGAACTCTGCTCCCTACGCAGAGTGGCCAAAGAGCTTCTCATATTTTCCATCGAGAGCTTTTCCATTTGTCCGGGCTGGGAGAGGTGAAGTTTGTATCAGGGCATGTGGGTGATAAGGTGAAAGACATTTTCCTAAAGCAAAAGAAAAAATAGGCAGCGAGTGAGCCCCAGGAAGATGGAATAAACCACCATTGACCTTCGTGCCCACTGACTCGTCTCCTCCTCCCCAAAATAAGCAGGACAGAGGGAGAAAGTCCATCTTTGGGGGTGAGACATGTGGAGGACATCAGCAGCTCTGCTTGGCCTGGTACCAGACAGATTTGCAGAAGTGCTGGTGAGCGCAGGCCTGGGGTCAGGACTGGTGCCTGCGCCAGACGAGGGTGGCTGGACTTCGTCTGCTGAGGCCTGGTCCCTCTGCAGGGCTCCCCCCATCCACTCTGATCCCCTCCCAGGGCTGCACACCCTCCTGGGGAAGATCCTCCCCAGCTTTTCAGTCAGAAACCAGGTGCTGCATCTCCAGGGTTTTGTTCCAGGAGGCTGTGCTTTTTTGTGCTGTCTGTCTTCTGCCTGTCACAGTCAATGCTGTAGCCTTGAGACAAAATGGGGCTTTGGTCTTCAGAGCCACTGGTGCTCTTTCGCATGCTGCGTGCTGCAGTTTCAAGCACCAAAGAGGTGTTGAAGTGTCTTCTATGAATATCAATGTGAATTTCGCAAGAGTGATTTAAATATAGCTGCTTGCTTTCCTGGGAGACCCTGGAGCTGTGTTCTCACTGCAGCAAAAGCTGCACCATATGCCCAGCATTCGCAGCCGTTTCCCAAAGACCGCCAGGGACTTGTTATTCTGCATTTGGCTTCTACAAGATTCCAAAATAAAGGCTTGCTGGGGAGAAAGGGTGGAGGGGCAGGCTGCAGCTGACATCTTCAACATGTTGAGGTGTGCTGCTCAGGTGCATTTATGTAGCATTACGTGCTATGAAAGCTGGACACAGCTCTGAGCAACCTGATCTAATGTGGAAGTCAGCCCAGCTTTCAGCAGGGGTTGGACCTCCAGAGGTCCTTCACAACCTAAACTATCCTGTGATTCAGTGAGAAACTCAGTTTAGGCTATAGTCATATGGCAGAGGAATAGCAAGGAAATCTGAACTCCTAGGGCACCTGTGTAATTTTCTATCTTCCTGTTGTTTTTTGTGACTATCTTACACACTCTTTGAGTGTGGACCATCTCTCATTCCACATACATGGCTTGTCTCCAATGTTGCTTGAACCTTACTGCATTGCAAGTGAAAATCCACTTTCCCCCCCCTTTTTTTAAAACAAAATGATTAAAATGCAGTTGGGCCTGTGCCCAGGTAAAGCACAAGAAAGTCAGGCAGCCATTCTTTCCTTGTGTTAAGTATGTAAAGCTTTGCAAGTGAATTTTTTCTGTTTAGGGTAAGCAAATACGCCTCAAACCTGGGGAGTGTCCAATTCTTAGTGATCATTAAGTGATTGTTTATTTCACCGAGGCATGAATTACTGTGCCTTCAGGACAAAGCTAATAGAAAAAATGCTAATTAGTGCTGCTCAGAAATTTTCCAGTGGAACATTTTTCTGTCAGAAACTCTCCTGATTAGTCAAAGTTGAAATGTTCCAGAAGAACATGTTGATTTTGCTGAATCTCCAATACCACATGGTGGGCTGAGGTGGGGTGGGAGTAAGGAAAGAGGGAATCCATCAAAACCCTCTTGCTGATCCCCTGCCAATTTATCTGCCTGGCTGCAAGCCCTGTGGCAGCACTAGGGATTGGAGTTTGGGGCAATCTGCCACGCAGACAACATGCTGGTGGACAAGTCCTGAAAATTCCTGGTTCCTGGTATGGTAGTGGTAAATACAGAAGTCAGGGACCCTGCCTCATCTCCCCAGCTCCCTCTCACTGGAGACCTGCCTGGGAACATGCATGCAAAATGGCATATCAAAATTTCCAAATTAGATACTTCAGTCAGCTAAATCAGACCTTCTCCTTGGCTTCCAGAAGAGAAGACTTGAATTTTCTTCTGGGATTTCTGCTGGAAGAGAAGACCTGATACTAGCTGTCTTCATTTGGACTTAGGTTTCTACAGGTGTAGCTTCTCCATATCTGACATGTAAAATCTGCATGCAGTGCTTTTTTTCATCTCACTATTTCCTGCTTTCTGACAGAGCTGCCTCTTAAGCTGAGGAGGTGAGGATCTCAGCAGCCTGATCCCTGTGATATTCCTAGATTCAGAAACAGCCACATAGGCTCCAGTATGCATGCAATTTGAGACACTCGAGGGTTCTATGGCCAGACTGGAATGGAAAAGCCCAGGAGCACTGGGCTTCTGTGGCGGTGATTGGAGGAGTCTGCTGTTATCAGCTCAGTCTGGACCTGCACTGCAGGAGTTGGAGACAGCACATGCAAACAGCAGCATGCTTAGCTGGTGCATGCATCTTTGTATGTTTGCTCCTTGCTCTGCTTGTGCCTG
>NW_010542416.1:35225-75470 GCF_000687285.1 Phaethon lepturus | reverse complement strand
CTGCTGAAACTGTCCTAGCTCTTTGCACTTCCACATTTCCCTCCTGCAAAGAACACTCCTGGAGTGGAGCACCCATGGGGGCAGTGGACATGACCCTTCCTTTAGCTAGTACCACCTCTTCAGATCCCAGGGCTGGCAGAACATGGCTCTAATGCTGATCAGAATACTGCAGTAACCAGGACTAAGGATACCCTGAGTTGCCAAGCATTAATATTTGATGCATTTCAATATTTAAAGAGCGTGATAAGATAATTTAAGAAACACTGTCGCATTTAAAATTATTTGTAGACAATTTATAATGGAGCAAATCCACTTGGAATGAACAATGTTTTGGCTAGGGTACATGTATGGCTCAGACATCTGCCTACATTTATTTAAAACATCAGAGAGATGACAATTTTGAAATTCTCTGCTAGAAACCTCAGGTCTCAACAGGCCAGATTCCCAGCCAGCAGAAGCAAGCAGAGCATCTAGGCAGTGTCTTAACGCTGGTTGCAATTTTCTTGAAGGAAAGTTTTGCTTTTAGAAATGAAGTAAGAGAGACAGAGGGTTTCCCTGAAAGTTTTGTTTTCAGTGAAAATATTTGGGTTGTCATCTAAAACTTGAAAACCACAGCTGGAAAAAAAATGAACTACTAGTTGCCAAGAAAGAAGAAAAAACCCTACTGCCTTTTTTTCTTGATTTATTTGTTTTCCTGGAAACATCCCGGTGTGAGTGGCTGCAGAACTTTATACCTGATCAGGATCAGGCCCAATACTGATGGGGGTCTGATGATACTCTCACTTGCTTGACAAAAACCATATGAGTCTGCACAGAGTTCACTGTGGCAGTCACATCTCTCATACATATCACATAGGTGGTGAGTGCCTGAAGCAGAGGGCAGGGAAGCGATGGCACAATCCATGTGACGTTAAAATGAGCTGCTTCATGTAACACAATATGCTTCAAATGCACCCAACGCACCACGGAAACTATGCAAGGGAAGCCAAGAAACCTGTACAATAGCACAGAGACAAACAATATGTAAAGGATAGCACACTTGGTTATGAGTGAGGGATCATTCTGCATAAAATATATCCTTTGTTTCTGATCATCAAGGGAGATCTCCAAACATGTCATCAAAAGATAAGCCTGGGAGCAAAAATTCATATCTGCAGTGAATCCTGGAAAACAACATGTGCTGTTTTATACAATGCATAGGAATTTTCTCCAGTTTCTCTTCAGTGGTCCAGAGAGAATCACAACACTTTCTTTTCTTCCGTAATCACCACTGGGGTCTAAGCCACTTCTTCACCTCCATCTGCTCTGATGCTCCTGTCTGTTGCCCAAACACCGCCCTGTTCTCTCAAATTGCATGAGTCCGAGTAAATAAAAAAATAATTCTCAGCCTGCACTTGATGTGGAAGTGGAAAGTTCTCTTTTGCATGGTTTTTCCTGCTGCATTGCTAACTTAGTCCAACTCACTGCCTCTGCCTACAAAGCTGGCCTTGCTTATCGCCTCAGGTTTTTGCAAGTCCTGCAAAGCAGAGGGCAGTTGCTTTATACAGTTGCTTTATACAGCCAGCACACAAGAGCAGTGCAGGGAGAGGATTAGTCTATGGTGGTGCTGACTGTTTCCTATGAAAACCAACCCATTGCTCCACAGATGCCTGGGCCAGGTGCATTAGCAACTGGAAGCTTGGTTTACAAGCAGATGAGTATCACATTTGCCCTTTCTCTGTTCTGGTTCATTTCTGTGCAAACTAGAAATGATAAGGCTTTGTTTCCATTATTCTGTCTCTTTGGATCTAGGGGGCAAATTCTGTCCATTATTGGAGGCATGGAGGGACTTAGAACAGAAAGTTCTTATTCTGTTGGGTTTCTAGGTACGGCTATAATGCAGTTAGGAAAAGCAATTCTTTTTTTCAGCAGTGAAGCAGGTGGCACATGCAACAACTGCTATGGCAAAAAACCATTAATCTGTCCCAGAAAACATGAACAAACGTGACAGAACTGTAGCAATCCAACAGTTGAAGGTTTCAAGATGTTCATAGTCTTATGTTGGATGAAGGGAAGAGAGAGGCAGAAAGAATGGAGTTGCACACTTCCAATCACAGCAAACCACCAAGGAGCAGGCAGCCAAGGGCAGGTTTTATCCAGCCATGACTGAATGTTGCTAGCACAGTTCTGCCAGTTATTCTGCAGCCAGAGGGGATTTTGGAACCCATAATAGCTGAATATTGCAAATTTCAGAAATTTCTCTTCACTTTGCTTATGGCTTAGGACTCCTTTGTCCTGAATAGACAAGAGACCCCATCTTTTGGTTTCTTTCTGTGCCATGAAACCATGACCAGATCCACACAGGCCAGGGGAGTTGCCAGGATAAAAGTGGTGCTTTATCTGAAGAAAGCTTCATCACAGAATTTCACTGGAAGGTGTCTGTTGTTCTGGGAATCCCAGAGGTCATTTTTAGCCCTCTGGAATTAGGAAGGAACTTTCCATCCTGTGGGAAGAGAGTGTGGCTCAGGGGATCCCTTGTTTCTGCAGTCATGTCAGGGTGATGGGATTCTGACAACTTTTTCTCCAGAGTATTTTCGTTTGTGTTCATCAGCTTGTTGGTGTGATAACATTAATCAGCACTTCTGTGGAAACAGTGCTTTTGGAGATGAACATTGTAACAAGGATGAAGAGACACTGATGAGTATTGCTAAAATTAAAGAGTCTAAATTCAACAAAATTTCTTTCACTGGGAAAATCGATTTTGATCCATAGCCACTGTTATCCACTAGCTCCATGCTAGCTTGACAAAGCCAGGCATGCTCTCAGTCAGAGGAGTTGGCACCTCTGTGTGAGCCCCAGCAAAGGTGTTCCTCACACCTCATATTTTCCCAGTGGTACTTTCCTCAGTGTGTTAGTGGTCTCCCTCTTATGCTGTCATCTAGGCAGACACTTGCATCAAGCAGCTTTAGATTCCAGAGAGAAGACAGTCCAGAAACAGAAAACCCATCCCATGCTTGTACTGGAAGAACTGGCAGCTGCCCACTGCTTGCTGCAGAGTCCCTCATTCCAGACCCTGCTGCCTGTTGAAGAGATTTAAGGTTTCTCCCTGGTGTTGTCAACCTTGTATGGTCCATAGATGTACCAAGGCTCTCTGTGACAATGTCCCACCTGCAGGGTATGGAAAGAAGTCTCAGGGTGACACCTGAATGCCCTTGAGACAAAAGATGCCATGTGGACATACACCATTGACCTTGCTATCCGATCTCTTACCGCCATGAGAGATGAATGCTATTAACTCCTTAGTGGAGGAAAGGCTTTTCCTAAGGCAGCCTGAGCCCTTCTTCCATCTCTGACAGCCTCTCAGATGTGCCTGTCCCTCTCTGTTCACAGTGCCCAGTGTTTCTCAGCTCTTTGTAGGCATGAGTGTCTCACTATAGAAAGGAAGCCACATTGTGCATGCCACACAGTCCAGCTCCTCATCCACTTGAACTCTCTGGCCTGCTCACTGCTCTGCTGACCCTTCATCACACATTCCAGCAGCCTCATGCCCCACTCCATTGAGGGATGGGTAGTGGGAGACATCCTTCCAGCTTTGTTCATCTACCTTTTATATCAGTCAAATAAATGTCCCAATCCGGCATGCTGGTGACTTGCAGCATGTGACTGAGTCCAGTGAGACCATGCACATGTTTGAAGACAAAGGGCAAAAATGAAATGGCCTATCAATGCTTTCCTTTTTGAGGTTGCAAAGGTCTCACAGTGGAAGGGATTTTCTCTGTTTTCCCTCTGGCAGCTCTATGCTTCAGGCTCTGATCTCTCCTGGATGTGTGTAACCCTTGCTGGAGGCAGCAGCTACAGCTATGGGAGACTGAAAAGCACAGTGTTTTGCACCCCCCTGTAGAAATAGTACAAAATGGAGTAGATAAATACTCAAATCCAGAGAGTGATGCAAGGGTGCAATGTCAGTGTTACTATCACTAGAATCGGATAATTTGTGCATGAATGTGACTAAATATTAAAGGAAGATATCTATTTGCCCATAAACCCGTCAAGGATGAAGCATTTCAGAAGCATTTCATGGCCTATAAAACTGAAATACAAAGCCTAAAAGTATGATGTGGCTTCATCCACTTCATCACTTCCCATGATGTGGCTCACACTGCCAATGCTGTGGCCATAAAGCTGCAAGTGCACAGCTCTGGAGCATTCCCAGCCTTTGTTTTCCTCCCCCTGCTCAGGAGAAGTAAGAGTTGCTTCAGCCTCTCTAAGTGGCTTCCTGCTTTATCACCTCTCTGGAAAGAAGGAGGAAAGCATAGAAGAAAACAGAATTTCTTACTGCTGGGTATTACTGCTTACACTTCACACAGTACCACTTAATATTGTTGATGCAGTTCATACAACACAGGTCAGATTTAATATGCAATTAATATGATTACTAGGTAATCGTTAATAATTTCCTGCGTGTTGTCAGGGGTCTGAAAGCAAGCTCCAGGCTGACAGAGCAGGAGTCCTACACAGCATATCCGATCAATAATTACTTTTCCTAATTTTTTCCCTTCCTCAAGACTATCTGCCCAAAATTAAATGTTTGCTTCATGCTCAGCTGGAGGGCAGAAACGGGAAGAAGGGACTTGATTTTGCCTGCTGCTTCCTTTTGTACTGTCAGAAACATGCCCCAGCCACTTCTTTTTTTGTCAGCTGATTTAATGGTGGCCTCTGGGCCCTCAGAAGTGAAAGACCTTCCTGGCCCTGGGTGAAGAAGGGGCTCCCCCCACCTGCTATGAACCATGCATTTGTGGGTGGGAAGATGTTGCTCAAGAGAGGACATTTCAGGAGTAACTCAGGCATCTGAGACAACTGTCATCTTTCCACTACTGCTAATCAGTAATGATACCCAGAAGACCCTCACCATGTGAGGTATAGCACTGAGCTTCACCATATCAGCACTGCCTTGAACAACCCCACTCTTTCTTCGAGGCATAAAAAACAGGATGATGCCAGCAGCCAGAGGAGATATGCTAGGAGATCTTTTTTCTCCATGGGGGCAGTCAAAGATAGACATGGAAGCCCAGAGAGGCTGTAGGATCCCCATGCTCAAAGCTCACCTGGACATGGTCCTCATCCAAGCCTGACCACTATCACTTCCCACCTCAATTATTCTGTGATTCTCTGTATTTCCAAGATCCAAAAGTTTGATAGGGAAAGTTTTCTGGAACTGATGACTGTGTCTTACCCACCAGCAGGCCTAGGACAGAGACACAGAGCCTAGCATTTCTTTCATGCCAGTGGGCTGGCTCCAGATTTACCCATGACAAACATCCTAATTTTTGCACTGTGTTTTGTCTTCTACTAGTTTAATATTTAGGATTGGAAGGCAGTGGGGACAGAGATTGATCACTTGATACTTTAGCTGTGATTATTATGAATTCATTCATTTAAACTAATTTGGAATTTATTTTTCTTGATTTTGAAGGCTGCTTTTGGATAGTTTAATAACATTACTTCCAGTGACTGCAAAAATAAATACCCGACAGCTCTAGTTTAGCAATGTGTCATCTGTATGGATGCTTTCTGGTGTATAATAATAAATACATGCTTGTTAGGAATATGTGATCTATAAATCAAAATTTCCAAGGTCTTTGATCAATCTTTGTGAGTGGTGTAAGGAAGATTGCCTTCACCCTGTCACAATCAATCCCTGCTCTGGGCTCTAGTAGCAACCGCTGGCACTGAGGTCACAAACCACTATTCAATACCTTTTGTTTTCCTTTCCCTATAACTTTTCTGAGACATTCACCTCTGGGTCTAAAATTTTCCATGCTGAGTGTCTGCCTGAGGAGGGCTTTAGACAGCTGTATTTTGGGAGGGAAAGTGCAGAGGGCAGTAAGAGGCATTATTTTCCCCTCCCTCCTGTGGCAAGGACAATGGGATAATGCCTGCAAAATGGCACGAAAGTCCTCATTCTCTCCAAAGAGTTGGATACAACCCACAGCTGGAAGGAGCTGGCTGAGGCAGGCTTATAAGCACATGACAAATACTGTGTCATGTGTATTGTATCAAAGTGCATGTGGTTCCTGTGTCTATCCATTTCTAGCATTTATGGCTACCTGTACATTGCAAAAACTGCAGGAGATCCAGTTGCAGCCCATTGTGACATGTATCTGATGACGAGCCATCTCTCAGTGAGACTTCTGATTCAGTGCCATGTTTATGACCACAGGTTAGTCCTCCTGGAAACCTGAGTGACCACATAGCATGTTTTCTTCTACAGCACTAAGTTTGCCAGTTCAGATGAGAAGATGTGATATCTTCAGACATGGATTTAGCAAGACAATTAAAAAATCTGCATAAAACCATACACTTTTGGAATGGAATTATGCTTTCAGCTAAACTCTAGCCTTAGCTTAAAGTGTAGCTAGGTCTTCTGGATTAAACTTGTCTTTCCAAGCCCTTATATTTATTCTTAGTGGTATAAGCTCTTAAGGTTGCCAGAAGTGTAAGGATTCTGGTTTAAAAACATCCAAGCAATTTTATGTCTGTGCTTCCAGTATATCTGGAAGCAGTGACAGATTCTCAATAATTTCAACTCCATTGCAGAGCTAAACTGCAGTGTGATCCTGCAAAAGCTTGCTATCTGCCTGGAAATGAGTCAACTGGTGCTATGACAAGGATGGGAGCAGCCGGTGTGCTGTTGGCATCAGCTGGAGTGTCTCTACAGAACGAACATATGTTCTCCAGTGTAGCCACTTTCATTTGCTGTTCCCTTGTTAACTTCTATGGTATGATTCTCTGCCCTCCCCCCCCCCCTTAATTAAGAATTTTGACTTTTTGAGAGTTTTTTTAAATTTTCCCTTATTTGTGTGGGTGAGGAAGGGCAGACGCTAGGAGACAGAAGCTTTCATTGATGAAACCAATGACATTTTTCATGTCCTACCTAAAAAGGAAATTGGAATAAAGACACTAGTAACACTAGCAATGTTCTGAAAGATCTTGATGATTGGCAGGTTGTTAAATTTACATCCCTGCTATCTGGTAAAGAGGGAGGAAAATTAGATGGAGTTACATTAGGCTGGTGAATAAATCTCTGAAGACTGCAGTTCGCAGTCTAGCTCAGAAATGTTCTGCAAACTTGGTGGTGGCACTGGGTGTTGCAGGGGACTAGATCTACTAGGCACATTAGTAAGAAATCATAATAAAGAACAGAATTAGTGGGGACATGGCAATAAGAAATGGAGTTGTGATGAAGCTAGAAGGAAAGCATATTAATGACTGTTTTAAAAGGTAGAGGAGGAATAAATGCTTATTTTCTCCATGGGGAGAAATTGCCTGTGGAATCTCCTGCATGTCTTTGAAAGATGTCTAGGAGAATGTGGCCAAGCTTGCTGCTGTTACAGACCTGTTCTGAATGGTTCCAAAATGACTGAGGAGTTGCAGAATGATCTTGCAAATAAAATTCACTTTATTTAACTGCAAAATTATGTCTTTGTGTGTGAGGGAGCATTCAATATACTTATGTGCTGTTTGTCTCTGAATTATTATGTACCATTTACAAAGAGAATCTGAGAATTTGTGAGACATTGTGTATAGTGCTCTGAAAACATCAATTTACAGCTCAACATGGTCAAAAAGGCAAATGGCATGTGTGTAATTATGAGGAAAGATATCCAGAGAAAAACAGGCAACATTGTTATCCTGCTGTGATTTAACAGTTTCAATGCTTGTCCTCAAAAGTAGTGGCATTTTGGTGGCGTGGGATCCCATCGTGCATATTTTTTCCTGAGCCTTGGGTATCTTCCAGAGTGAAAGCACTTTGCACATTGTGAGTTACTCTAGCAGAGATTGTTTTCACTGCTAGAGTGAAAGTGTGAAAATTTCTTTTTATTTCTACCACTTGCTAATCCTGTTTTGGCTGGTGCAGCCCCTGCAAAGAGCTCTCTCTATGGGATGTGTTACTCAGAAATGATCCATACTATTACTGAGACACAGGAAGTGCTTTGATGTGTTTTATGAAGTGCTTCACTTGCAAAGCAAATCTGGTGAGCATTTGCTGTCTGCCAATTTGGTGGAAAGGAGAAAAAACTTAGCTCTTTTATGTTACCCCTTTGCCTGACATGGGCAACTTTGCCTCTTGTATATCTACTAGTCTTCATCCTGAAGTTTTAAAAGCTGTTATTTCTCAGTGCAAGCTAAACTCCCATGGCTCAGCATCAGGTGGATATGTTGGGGATGCCTCTCAGACTGTCCCTGCTCTTCGTGGTGGGTGGCAGATAAGCCAGGAGTGTGTACAGAGATCAAATGAGTTATCTATCTATTTGAAGAAGAAATTGGGAGAAGGATGGAGCTGGCTTGTGAGCTTACAAGTGAACCACATAGGAGTTGCTGTATCATTCAGTGTCCAGCATGAGCTGCCTCAAAAAGAAGGCTGAGTTTGCAACTGTGGACTCCAACAACTTCTCCAGTCTGGGAGAAGCCAAGTTTGGGGGAGGGCTTTCGAAAGATCAGGACTTGTGTACCTCTGAGGGAAGCAATTGCCCTTTTAATCCCTTGGATCGACAGCAGTAGAAATCAGATTGCTTAGTGTTTTCTGCTGTAAGGCTGTCCCTGACTGTGGTTTAAGGAATTTGGTCTGAGTTTCCACGGGCTATCTATCACCTTTTGGATGTGTGATTGTATTCACTGGTCTCCATACAGCACAGCATTGCTCTATCAGGGAGGAGTTCATCCCTGTTTCTGAAACAAGACAGACAGTGGTGATGGCTTGTCCATGCTTGGCCTGGCAATGAGCTGCTCTTTGTAGTGCAGGCAGGGCAGCTTGGCAGCTCTGTTACCATCTGTAGTCACCTGCCCCATGTCTGTAGTTACCTGTCCCATTCCTGGCTTCCATAAGCAGGGCTGCTGGGAAGGCAATGAGCCTGGGGCCTAGGATATGGAAGACAATCCCAGGGAGGGTAGGAGATGTGTAGACTTGGTTCTGTGAGAAAGAGGAAGACCAGGACTGCTAAGGGTATGCCACAGACCCAGTATGTGCACTGGGTCTTTATTTACTGCCACCTTTCCTCCTGTATGCTTGTGTACTGGTTACTGAGAAACAAAACCGTAACTAAGACAGATACAGCAGTGGTTGGTTAGGGTGGTAGGTAGCATGTCCTCGTACTGAACGTGAGCATGGACACTGGTGGTAGGGGTAACAAAGTCCTGGCAGAGCCCCAGAGAAAGGGAGACTTTGTACTTCACAAAGTTGGGGGGATAGGCTGGGAAATGATGGGGAGAGGATCTTGGGTGGGAAGCAAAGGAAGGGTCTAGCTTTGAGATAAAGGTGAGGAGAGGGAGCTGTGAAAAGGTCATATGGGTAGAGGAAGGGACTGGGTTACCCAGGCTAGTTGGGAGAGAGGCTGGGGTGGCTTGAGAAAAGACACTCAATCAAAGTATCACAGACAGACATCAAATAAGAGAAGACAAGCCATGTGGAGGTGAGGGTAGATGAGCTCGTGCCACTTCAAATGTGTTTTTTCTCCCCTGAACCTGATCGGGAATCCCTGTTTTATTCTCTGGAGCCAAATCCCTATCATAGCTTCCATTTCATAAGATGGGAGTAGTAGTAACCTTGGTTAGTAGTGGTGTGGGGAAAAAAAAGGTGCATTTGTGTGGTGAAGGACTGCAGTGACCTAGAGCTGGGGAAACAAGCCAATGTGCCTGCAAAGTAGGCTTTGTGCTGTGTGATAAGTAGCATCTAAAATTGTGAATGACACAGAATGTTGAATTTTAAACTAGATGAGAGACTTTCATCTGTCTGGTCTGAACAAGAAAAAAATCCTGTGGAAAAAAGAAATATTTTATTAAAAAAACCCCCAACCTATCCATTTAATACACACAGGAGGTGGTGACTTAGTGATGGACAGACTTGCAGATAAATTTCTAGGGACTTTTAAAGCTGTACTTTGAACTGGGAGAGACGCCAAGTGTCATAGCACCCCTTTCCATAAGCTGTGTTAGAAATTTAACTTAAAATAGGCTCTAGATACAGGAAAGTTTAAACACTTTTAGAATACCTAAATATCTCATATCTTCATGGTGCAATAATTTATTATCAAGTCCTGCGCCTGGAGACAGAGGAACAAATTGTGCTGTTTCTGCTTTTCTGTTGCTGGACTCTGATTTCTGTCTGGTAGCTGTTCCATATGGCTTATTACTTTTACTACCTTTTCCATATTAATAACATCCTTGCTTTTCTGACATATATTTCTTATGAGAGTTGTCAATTCCTCTTACCCTCATCCATGAACAAGTCTGGCAAACATGTTTATGCACTGGATCAGATGCCAGTCCTCTAGAGTAAAATGAAACTGAAGTTACCACAGCTGGTGTTTAAATCTGCTGACACTGCATTCCCTTGGGAACAAACTGATTTACTCAGTCTGTATAGAGCCTTGTGAAGCAGAGAGCTGAGTCCAGGTCAGGAAATGGACAAGGCAGGACCGAAGCATGATGCTCTGTGGTAGGTAGAAAAGAGACTTTAAACAAGAGCCCAGTCTCACTGATACAGAGGAAAAGAGTCTCCCGTTCCCCTTTGGAGTTAACGGATGAAATGTACCCAAGGGCAAAAGCGATTACTCCCAGACACATTTGCATTTTAGACTACTCTTACACTTTGTTAATGGTCTAGGTTCTTTCTAGCACTGAAATTGTGAAATCTTTGCAGACATAATTCTATTAGAATTTCTTTACAGTACAGCAATTGTGGTGATTGATATGGACAAATGTGATCTTGAAAGAGCAATAATAAGACAATATAGCTCAATACTAAAGCAAATGCATTTTGAAAATCGATTTTTGAAATGAGAATTGCAAGAAAAATCATGCAAGTGTGTGTCTTTGTGCCTGGCTCGCTCAGTTTTGTCTGGCTTTTGTTCTGCAAAACTTTTAGCAGTGACCTCAACCACACTGATGTGGATTATTACTCTCTCAGAAGGCTCTACTGTGGCAGATGTGCTTACCTGCTTATACCAAAAGCTGGAAGTTAAAGTATATTTTGCTGTCTAGTATCTTTTTAGAGGAAGTGAAAATGTTCTGGAACACACTTAGGAGGATCAAGAGGAAAATGTTAATCCATTATGGGCACACAGATAAAACCTTCTAACTAAAAATTTGTGTAAGCAAAAGAGTAGAGAACAGATAGAGACACTACAGAAAAGCAAAATGGGCAGAGTTAGACTGAACTGTGGGGTCTGATTCAGCAAACGAGTTTGCAAACACATTTTCCAAGTATTCACCTGGTGCTATGTACAACCAGTGCAGAAGAGAAATACATGACCAGTTCTTTGTAAATCTTTATAAGCAGGGAACTGACATGTAGCAACTTTCTCATTTATCACCAGCTTCTTTCCAAACTTCATTACCTCTGAAAGTTTGCTAACCTAAGGCTGCTTTTCCTGCAGTGACGAGTTACATGAGAAGGAATGTGGTGTTTTTTACTGATATTTTCACAAGATGAAATCATCATTACAGGGTTGGTGAAAATGTCAAGCTCTTCCCTTCTCCTGGAGTTTCTGACAGCTCCTGCTGTACAGGCTGCACTCCCCTCTGCTGGAGGGAAACTCGGTGCTCGGCGGGCAAGGTGCTGTGGGTTGCCAGTGGAAGACAGAAACCATGTTTTTTCTTCAGCAAAGGAGGTTTTCCTTCCATTGACTGGTGAAAAGCTCAGTGTGAGGTGGAAGATGATATGTGTCCTGTCCCTATCACTGCGCGTGTATGGTTTAATGACTGTATTTCGCTGGCATGGATTTCTTACTCTTGTCACTCTAAGATATTTCTCTCTCAAATACTGTATTTAACTGGATGCTTTGTCATACTTCTGTCTCTGAACAAGCATACAGCTTTAGTGAGATAGCTGCAGTATTTACTAGGTCTATGCCCTTTAGTAACCTTACTAGATTTTTCTCGCTAGTATGTATTATTATACCTTTATCCAAATCACTGAAAGAAGATTTCATATGATTTTTATCTCCTTAATGCATCTGGATATGTTTGGAGCTACAGGATTTGAATTAGCACGAATCAGTGATTGAGAGGACAGAGGCATACTCAGGAAATAGGAGTACTCCTTTTATTTTAAATTCTTAGGAAACCCGTGTGTACCTCAGGAAAAAGTGATACAACGTGGGCCACCAAAATTTACCCTGTTACGAGATACTAGGCTCACAACGGATCTGTCTGACTCCAACAAGACATGCCAGGTGGTTTTGAAGGCACCAAACACTGTAGATTTGTCCATTGCTCTGACTGTACTCACTATAACTGCCAGGGGACAAAAAAAACCCACAAAAAAAGGCAGCATCAGTTTCTAGTTTTCTGTTGGCAGAAGGATCTTTAGCCTGCTGGAAGAAGGAACCTACTGTCTTCTGGTGATGGTACCTCTAGCTAGCAAGGGTGAGAACCACTTCACACAGGCTGTCTTTCCTGATGCATCCAGGTTTCTAGGAGCATCCATCACAATTGCTGAATCATCATTCATTGTGTCCATAGTTTCCTTTTCTGTGATTACAACTGATCACTGAATGTCTGAGTATGGCTATAATTCCTGTGTAGGGACTAATGCTAAAGGAGAAGAGGCTAAATCATATCCACTCATGCTAAAGCTACACTTTCTTTTAATTCAGACCAGAAAACTCTATCTCTTCCCTGTGGGATAAAAAGGGAAAGTCAGAGTAGGACAGTGTATTTGGGATTTGGCACTGCAGACTGAGTCAGGAGAATGTGGCCTTAATGATCAGATTTCTTGCTTTTGTCGGTAAAACATTTCATTTATTTTAATGGTGGTGTTTTTCATTAATGGTATGCCAAACTCAGCAAAGCAAACTGTGCTGGAATCTATTGTCCTTGGACCACCTCTCTGAGTTCAGGTGTTAGAAAGGACAGACACTACAAATAGGAAAAGAGTGTCTTTTCACCAGAGTGATGTGATGGAGCCTGATACTGAAACTTCCTGGAGCTTCCTTAGTCCACTGCAAAAAATCTGCGGCATTGAAATAATTATTAAGGAATTTCTTTAACGTGTGTTGGCTTTCTGGTGTTGGAAACCCATCTGACACATATTGAATTATATTGGAATATTGCCATTACTTTACTGAAAGCTGGATTGGACATTTTTTTCTTAACACCCATTTTGATAATTTTAAACAGTCTTAAAAATTGAGAAATAAGAGCACTATGTGACTAATTACAAATGAATCAGCAATTTTTACAGGGTCAGTAAGATGGCTGTGAATTACAAGAACCCTCTAACTGCCTGTTCTGCTTACTTGCACTGTATTAGTGAGGAATTGCCCGAGAAATTGCTGCATTCAGACAAAACAAGGGGGAAAAGCAGGAAGAGAGGAAAAAAAGTAATAATTGGGTATTTTCAAAACTTGATTGGATAAGGGCATGATCAACCTGATCTGGTTTGAAGTTGCCCTGCTTTGAGCAGAGCGTTGAACTCGGGACTCTTGAAGCTGAGATAGCCAATGGTTCTGCAAATTTTCCTCAATAACTTCTCAAGCTAGGATCGACTTTTTTTCCTAAAACCTATTTCATGGACTTTGGTTGTCTTGGATAGTGGAAGGAGTGAAGCAGAAGATCAGGAGCTGTCTCAGATATCCAGGTTCGGCTCAGTTCTAGGCTGGGGAAATCATAAACTTGGATATGATGCATGTAATTCCACTTCTTCAGTGAAAGTGAATATGGAACTCCGTCCACGAAGGACTGTGCAAAATCCATGTTTGGAATTAAAACAGCAGCACTCTGCACCTTGCAAGCAAAGAATATTCCAACCTTAATGGCAAATGTTATTCAGCTGTATGTCAGCAGAGTTACATCTGATAACTGAGTTGTCAAACCTAAATCAAAATTGGCCCCAAAAGAGAATTAATTCTGGGCTTTTGAACATAGGAAAAGAAAAGAACTCATAAACATCCACTTACTTACATAAAGTTTGATTTGGACATCAAAAGTCTTCCGTCATAAACATCCCACAAATATTTCTTAGTAGTTCTTAATATCTGTTGGAGGTTGTACAAGGGATCTGTAAAATGCCTGAGAGCAGATCTCAGAGGATATGTGCCATATAATGTGCTACTTTATTATTCTTTCAGCCTTTTCCCTTCTAAATCCTTCCAAAGCCTCCATAGGTTTGAAGACTGTCTACAGGAAGGAAAGGCTGAGCTAGATTGAAGTTTTTTGGTGACACTGATGTCATCAGGACCTTTAATGGACTTACCTCAGCGGATGCAGGAGCTCTCCAGCACATTGAAGTACTTTTGCTTGTCTAAGCATTTCCAATCTTATTTTTAAGGGGGGATGTTGTAAGGTTATGGTGTCTAAATACAACGCATTGTTAGAAGTTTCACATGGGACCAAAAGACAGAGGATGTGCTCCAAGGATTAAAAGCGGTGAGGATTCACTGAAGTCAGTGTTGAGCCACCTACATAGTCCACAGGGCTATGCAGGAAGCGGTAAGCAGGAGAGCATTTGGAGGTAGAGAGCAAAGGCATGAGAGTGCAGCCTGGCTGGATAGATTTCCAGGCCTAAGGATATATTTATAGCAGCTTAACAATCAAGATGTGTAAGTTCATTTTAAGGCAGGATATACCCTGAAACATCATCAGTTCTTTCTGAATATGTTCAAGTGCAGGAAAGGGCTCAGATGCCTTTGGAGGGGACTATGCTTCTGAAACACCTTAAGACCAGCCAAAAAGTGATATCTGGGGGACTAAAAGAGGACAGCAGTGCAGTAAAAGGCACTGGCTGAAGTCTGGTCAGCTATGTAAAGTTGGAAATGCTCTGTTTGGGCTATGGAAGTAAAAGATGAGCCATGCCTGAGCTCTCAAAGCCATGCAGAGAATGAAAAGGCAGCAGCCTCCAAACATCAGGGAACAATTCATCCTGCCCCATCCTTGGACCCTTCACACTTATTCTGTTTCCTCCTTCTCTGAAAACCAGCCACCTCTATTTTCCTGCATGGCTTTTTGTTCACTTCAAGAAGTTGAAGAGAAGTGGCATTAAATGACCAAACCCACAACTTTTTCAAAACAGTTAATCCCAAATAAATTCAGATTCCACGTCATCCTGTGTAAAAATGAACACTTCCCTAATTTGTTTGAAAATTGGAGCTTGTCCTCTGTAAAGGAAAAAAGACTTTTAAATTACTGAATAATCTGGATTGGTTTACTTATTTCCTCCTGCCATTTCAAAGGGCTCAGATTAGGTTTGTGTTGTGGATGTTTTTCTTGGCACGCTTCCTGAGAGCTGTTCTGGAAATACTTTACCTACTAAGTATCAGTCTTATCTTTTTATGGTAGTTTGCAGGTCATTTGTATATACCCTACCCCAGCCTTTATGTGCACACCACACCATTTCCCAGAGCAGGGACTAGGGATGCTTTCCTGCCTGCCCTCCCTCTGTTGTCTTCTTCAAGGGATTCTACTGGGGCTTGCAAACTTAACACAATGGAGTATCCTGTCCTCAAATTCCTATGTTCCTGCAGCCAACATCATTCTCTTGTATTTTGCCTAGAATCACTCAAGCAGTTCCCAAAATAAAATCTCGATAAAAGTTTTTTGAAAGGCTTCCCTCCTATGTAAGAAGCTGCCTGTTCCAAATTACTGGGTCTAGAAGAGAGCTTCAGAGGCTGTGCCAAAACATGAAAATGTGTCACCACCTGTAATATCTGCACTTCAAACTCAGTATCTGTATTTCAGAAAGGACTAGCACTAGTTTGGTGATATGTTATCTGGTGGTGCATGCATGGTACTTTGCTCCAGAGCCTTTTCCTGATATTGCCTTGTAAAAGGTTACTTTGAGGAAGATAGCAGATTGAATTAATCCTATGAGGAAAGTACATTTGGAGTGTTCATTCACTTATTAAAGTAGAGCCAGTGTTTAACTTTTCTTCAACACAGTATTAGAGGGAAGTGAATGAATTATTGAATGAACTGTCTTCAGAAGTTCCCTGAGGCTTATATCATCCTGCACTTACCAAAAGTATGATGCCTGTTGTGCTCATATAATCCATTTACAAAGCTTTTAAAAATATTTAAGAGTGAACTTTGTACGTTTCCTTTTTCCAATTAAACAAAGCATTGACTTCTTTTAGAAAAGCCTTTAAGAAGCACAAAATCTCATTGTGTAAAATAATTTTGGAAACTCGTTCCCAGTTTGCAACAGCCCTCTGTATTATTTGAACTGATTTTTTCCATAGTGTTATTTTGAATAAAACAGTTTATCTTGAGTTTGCCATCTCTGATTACCTCACGTTGTTCAGTGTATACCTAGAGATCCTGTAACTCAGGATGTGCTGAAATTGCTGCGTGGTGTGTGGGGTGCTAAGGAAAGGCATTTTTGCCATGCTCTGAAGACTCCCAGCAGTGTTGGTGGGAAGGACTGCTGGAGCGCTGTAATCTAACCTCCTGTCACCAACACTAGATCAGGGTGGCTGCAGCTTTGTCACAACTCACCAACAAAACCTCCAGTGGTGGAGATTCTCCCCATCCAACCTCTCTGGTGACCCAGATCCTGGGGAACACATTTCTCTGAATGCCCAGCCTGAACCTGCTAGGCTGCAGCTTTCCACTGTTGCTCCCTGTTGCATCGTATTCCAAGAGTGTGTCTCAACTGCCCTTCATGTAGCTATTAAATGTCTCCTCTGCCTCTTCACTGACTGCTAAACTGCAGCTTGCAATGCTTTTCCAAACTATGTGATGCTTGGCCACCAGTATGGATAAGGTGGTGAGTGTTGCCTCCTCCAGAAGTTTTTCTTCTTTTTCTGCAACTGTTGAATTTCAGACTCCTACTCATAAAGGTCAGCCTCAAAATTGACAATAAGATTTAGCTCAAAGTCTCAAACCGTGTAACCAAACACTCTGCACATGCAGTGTTAGGGTCCAATTGTTTAAAATCATTGACTAGACTAGATGTTGCTCCTCAGTGAAATTTGAAGTAAATTCTGTGACAGTGAATGAAAAATGTCAGTAATTTCATCAATATTGGTTTAAAACAGACATACATCTTACTGATTGATCCTGGATTTTTGTTTAAGCTGGGTATGTTTCAAACATTGCAAAATAAAACATTTTTTTAATTGAGTCAGGCCTTTTCCCCCTTTTTGTCCTGTTCCCACAGAATGAACTGTAAGTATTTGAAAGTACAAAATTTGAACAGCTTTGCTAGAAAGGTTGAAAATGTTGTCCTGGAGGTTAATCTACAGCAGCTGTTGTGCTATCCAATGGGAACTTGTGCCTTAATGTCCTAGTTTTTTTGCTGTTCTAATAGGTGGAAGGGGCTGTGACTAATCCATGCTGCTGTGGAGGCAGCAGGTGCAAGAAAACACCTTCCCCTTTTCAGTAATGGCCTGCTTGATGAGCCAGTAACCAGGTCTCTTGTGTCAACATGCTATTTGCATATGCTGTGACTGCCATGTCCCCTAGCAGGAGAAGCAGCATTTGTCCGTTAAGGACAATGAAAGGTGCTCTTACAGCACGGTGAGCAACACTGACATTAGAGCATCTGGAATTAACCTAAAGGTACATGTGACTTTCAAGAGGCTCTAGGTTATCCCAGTTCCTGAGGGCAAGTGACTAAATGACTGCATGACTAATAAATAATTTTCAACCTAAATTGAATAATAAATCCCATCATGTAAAATCTAATTTTTTGTTCTATATATATTCTGCAGTCACTCCAGTTCTTGCTATGATCTATCAAGTTGCAAAGACATCCAATACAAACAGCTAAGAGTCATTTGCCTTGATTTAGGGTTTTCATTTGCTGCACAAGCTGGGAAATTAATTGGATTGGGTGTTCACACTTCAGGGGAAGCAGATCTGAGCTGATTGAGACACACGACAACTTCCAGTTTGTAAAGGGCAGTCTTAAGATGACTATGGCTTTTGGTTCCTCGAGTGAGCAGCCCAATCCCATTTCTACAGCCTCTATTTAATATTTTGCTCCTGGGAACAGTGGAGAAATGGAAAAAGGGTGCTTCATACACAGGGATTTTTCAGTGCTTTTGAGCACTGTTGTCATCTGATTCCTAAAGGAGTCGAATTAATGAGCCCTGAAGGCAAATAGGATCAGAAACATCTATGGGAAAGTCTCCAACACATCTGTTAATTCTGGAGACATCCATGGCAGTGGATGAATGCTCAGCTCTCCTCAGACTCTGGTTCTACTTGTGACCACACAGGTTTTGCAATCCTGCAGATGCTTGGATGCCAGTCAGCACCTTTCTAAACTCCTCTCTGAGGCTGTTGGCATTGCAGTCACCAAAGATTCTGAGGTGCAAAGGGGAGGGTCTCCACAGGCAGATGATAGACTTGATTTGCTGATAAGGAAAAAATGAGTCTTGCAATGCCGTGATGATTGTGTTGCATGGGACCAGAAAAAGTGTCTGTACCTTCAGAGACATCAAAAATGTGCTTCAGAGGAAGAAGGTAGAAAGAAGTGCATGGTAGATCATGTAGATGCCTTTGAACATAAAAAATCCTCACCACATAGACTACGACTTTCTCACATAAGATTGTTGACTGGGTACAAGTGGAAATGGCTGCCCTGCTCAATCAGAAAAACCTGCCGGGAGGTATAAAACATCACAGTTTGTTATACCCTGGGGGGCATAAGCCATTCAAATTGCCTTCCTCTTGGGGTTCAGGTCATATGAAGTCACAGTATAACCTGTCCAAAACAAGTCTTAATGTTTTATTACCAATTTTTGGCTCTCCATTTAGCTTTCAGATATTAGACTTTGGCTTTGGATGAAGACTTGATAAATTTAGCTGGAAACAAAGACCTTTTTTGCAAAACACCATTTAACTGAAACCCCAATTTTTCAGTGTGAATCACTTAACACTTGACTGTGCACAGCTAGGCACTTCTGATGTCCCACTATGCCTGTTTCATTTGTGACCCACAGGGTTCCTCAGCAGGCTGAATAGCTTCTGAGTCATTCACATCTGCTTGAGCTTTGCAAAGCCAACCAGAAGTATCCACAGATATCTTGCAAATAAAACACATGGACTCACTCCAAGGAGACCAAAGACACTCTGTAAACTCTCTACCAGCTTTCAGATAGTGAAGAATGTTAATTGAAAGCAAAACCACCACTGTTGCTCAAGACATGTTTATACCCTCTATTCTGGAAGACTTTTGATTTGTAATTTGAAGGTGTGAGGAAGGCTACGCTAACAGTAGTATTGTCCCTAAGTAGGGACAATAAAACTCTCACAGAAAACAACTCCAAAAGTGCCAATTAATCTGAGCAGCAGGGGTGGGAAGGTAGAGAACTCGAGTGTGTTCACAAGTCTTCTTGCAACTGGCACCTGGGAAAGGAACATTCATACCCCAGTAGGAGAAATGAGTTCTGGGAGGGATATTGATCAACAGATTTCCCAGAACAATCACCATCTGCATTGCCTGGAAAATGGGGGTGATATGTTGTTGCAAGTCCTGTCTCAGAGGCTGTCAAAGCTAGTGGCTCTTGGGCATTATCAGGGAGTGAGGCACAGCAATGCTGCTGTGAAACCAGGCATCAAGCTCCATGTATATTTCTTGTACAGCATCACTTTTTTCTTAACAGCTCACATTTCACACTTTTTCCTTCCTATTCATCATGTTCTGGATCTGCTCTTGTCCACCTAGACCTGCATCCCTCTGGCCATTGCCCCTCTGTCTCTTCCTTTTTATTGGTCTGACCAAGGCCCGGTCACAGTCTTGTTAGTTTGACCTGTCACAGACATGCCATGTGATATGCAAAAACCTGCCTTGCTTGAAGGCAAATTGCTCTTCCGTTGGCCTTAGTGTTGTCAGAGTTTCACCTGAGGGGGTGGGTTGTGCTTACCTCTGAGGTGAATTTCCCACTAAGTAGTGGGTAGGACCAAAGTAATCCAAGAGGGTATTGCTGCTATCAGGTGGGGATTGGCTAGAGACCTCCAGCAGTCCATCCCCACCTGAGGACTGCAACTTGCAGCTGTAACAGTCAAGTCCATCACAAGAAATGAATAAACTGTCTTTGGACAGAAACAGTCAGATGATCTGCTCCTGATAACTACTACAGTAAGTCTGGAGCCATACATTACAAATGAGATCCCGTGATGACTCTATTTTCTCTTATGGAGAACTTTGCCAGATCTGGCAATGCTAAAGGAAGCAGGGAAATGAACATATCTGCGCTGACTGAGACTGTTTTGAATTAACTTTCCATTTCTTTTTATTTCCCTGAGGCAAGGTCACATGAAGGCATTGGAAAATTTCAAGGCAAAGAAACTCAACACCTTAAACTTTGTATAAAATCGACTTTTATATATATGAAACCCTGGGATATTTGGCAGTCTGGCTAATCTCTAAGCAATAACTAAGGTTTTAAATGCTTTCTCAGAAAATCTAGAGGATTTAATTTTAGCAAAATGATGTCAACAGACTGTCAGTGCCTCTTGGTAGGTAACTACAGAGGGCAATAAATGTTTTTAAATGCCTAGCTGTGGGCTACATCAAGGGGAGAAGGATAAAGCGTTGAAGTTGTTAAAAACAGTCCATCTCCTGACTTGGAAAGATATGAATCTGGCAGAAACTTCAGCTGCCAGGTCACATATTAGCACAGTGCATCCAAGAAGTTATAAGCTTTGTGCAAATAGCTTGCCTCCATATTGTGAAGCCCAGGTGGTTTGGCTGAAGTTGTGGAAGGGACTCAGCATTTGTGATGCTGAGATCTGTCCTCTTGCAGCTTCTCTGCACCTCGCCTTGCAGGGTGAATGGATTACAAAACTACAGTTGAAAGAGTTGCTTAGAAGGAGACAAAAATGGAACTTTTAACAAAAACACCTCATTAAATGTAATGATATAGTGCTGTGGTCATAAATATTCATCTTGAATTAGATGGAAGTCAGTGCACTCCATGTGGTGCAATGGAGAAAACAGCACTGTGCAGAGACTGGCTTTTAATTTGAGAAGTACTCTAGTCACATTTAAGATATATTTTTGCTTTTATGTATGATAATACCATTTTTTCATGACACATGCAGAAAGTTCAATAGATCTGGGGGAGGGTTTGTTGGCCTTTCTAAACACTATTTTACAATTTTAGCATAGTTTCTGGCGGGGGGAGCAAGAAGACACAATGTAATTTTTTTTTCATGTTCACCTGTCTACTTGGAAGCTCACAGCTCTTGAATCCATTTGCCAAATTCAATGAGATCTGACCAAAGGGAAGAGATCTCAAAGCTGTCAACTTAAATTATATCCCAGTTACCTCCTAACTGCTACATTATTTTCTGTATACTTAATGAAAATTGGCATTTACATGGAGGTAATAGTTCCTTTTAGGGCTCATATTCAGCTGAAACAAGGCTAAGAGCAGTGCTTGCCCCTCCCACATAATCTGGGTCATCCGTCCTATAGAAGACATTCAGAATATTTTTTCTGAATAATAAGTTTTTGAAAAATTTTAAACTAGCTTTTGTAATTCAGTGGTATTAATCATAGATGGGACTATTCCACCCTGATGGTGTGAGGGAAGACAGACCTTTGTTTGTCTGAATGCTGATTTTCTTCTCTTTCAAAAGCTGCATTTATTGTGTGTATCGTTTACTGTCAGAAACGTAACCTAGAGAAATAGGCACATAAGAAAACAGTGATCAAAAAAGGAATGGAAAACAATGTTGCCAGGGCAACTTTCTCATGGTTTCCAAAGATTATTTTTTTAAATCCCTAAAAACATTACTCATGCTTGCTTTTAATACATTATTTTTATCTATTAATTTAGAGTTTGCTTTGCCACAGCTTGGAAGAAGACTTCTCTAGGAGGAGAGTTGATTTGTCAGTGAGATCTCAGGGGCAAGTCTGCAGTTAGGCAGGACTGCAGCAGCCTGGAGTGCCTGTAAGGAACGTGCCAAAGCTGTGTTGTTATGCACCGGGAGGTGCTGCTTTGTTATTATCCCAGTAAGAAAGGCATTCAGATGCTGTGAAGTATAACTTGTGCTGTTTATTAGAGCTAGCACTGTAAAGGAGAGGATAGTAGAGATAATTGCTGTGTGCCTTCAGATACAGGGAACCCCCAGCTGTGCAGCACTAAAGGGGTCTCTGATGAGGGCACAGTGTGCCATGCAGACCCCATCCATGGAGAGGTTCCAAAGTTCAGTCATCTGAGCTGTTATATGATTTTCTTACAAGAAAACAACTCTGTGCATCATTTCTACCATCAAACAGAAAGGATGTTGCCGTGAGAACTTCTTGCTGCACTTCTAGGTAAGGGCAAGGCCACACAGGTGCGTAGCTGCTGGTATCGTGTGGAAGCTAGCAGCAAGCTCCTCTGTCACCGTGAGCTGGTGAAGGTTGTCTTGTGGCCGAGTGTCATGCATAGCACATCCTGGAGGCCACACAGGGCATGCAGCACAGCACAAGCCATGCCCACCAGGGCCAGCTGTCATGATGACCATTGCTCCTTGATGTGCAGGGGTTTCCAGATCAGGACCATGACATGTGCTCCCCTCTAATGATAGCTGTGGGAATGCATTGTGGGGGGCACATGGGAAAGCCATCTGGGACAGACCCTTCCTTTGCTGTTGCACTCCGGGGAAACTCTGCAAACCAGAAATGTTAGTTTTCATGCTGAAAACAGTCCAAAATGTGCCATTCACAGATATCTTTGCACTCTGGATTTGTGAAAGAAGCTGTGATACTTTCTGTAACTGCACAGTGACTGCAACAAAACTGTACTAGCTATTCATTTATTCTCCTCCCAGATACTTAATCTAAAACAGAGTATTTCCAGCATACCTCACAAGAAGAGTGATTTTTGTTGATGAAAGTTTTCCTCTTATCCTAGCAGTTAAGTGCAGTTAGGAAATCACCATTGTTCCTTCTAGGACTGTGGGAATTTTTGTTTTGTTTTGTTTTGTTTTCAAACACAGGAGATTCTAAAGCCATAAAAGGGGAAAACATTTGGCAAATGGAAAATTGAAACAATACTTTCACTGGTAAAATGAGATTTTTTCTTTGATAGCAAGTGATTTCTTGAAACAATTACCTTGCAGGAAAAATATAGGAAAAATTGTTGTGACTGAACAGATACATTTAATCCCAAAAATGCAGAGAAGGGAGCTTGGCATTTGTCTGAATTATATAACCAATCCCTCAGTGGAACTGACAAGATTTTCAGGAGCACGTCAGCCCCCAAATTCCTTGCAAATCCTCATACCATGTGCAGGGCCACAGAAATTTTCAAAGCCATTGAAGATGATACGTGCCCTTTCCCTCAGAAGTGCACACACTGCCTTTCCGCTCTGACCTATAGATGTTCACATGCCTCTTCACATCAGTGTTTTGAAGAGTCTATGGTGACAGAAACCCAGGCTATCGGTGATGAGAGTAAATCCCCTACTGCAGTCAGTATATTGCAACAGGAACTGTGCTTCGTCATTGGTCTGATTCACTCCACCTTGAATGCAAGACTGGTGATTTCCCAAGCCCACGGGAAATGTAGAAGTATGGAGCCAAACTAGCTAGTAGCTCACAGTAGCAAAGCAACTTGTTCAGAAGTCTTGTCTCCAAATTTTGACTATTCATTTCCTAACAACAGCTAGGCATAGTCAAGAAGAGATGCTGAAAAGAGGAAGATTTGCATTAGCAATGCAGACCATCCCTAGCCTAAACTGTATGCAGTATGTGAAAGCACTCTTAGATACGGAGCACCACAAACTGAAGGCAGAGATTGCAAGGGATTTCAGAGTGTAGAAGGAAGACAAGATTGCTGCACAGTTGCTGTGCAGAATAGGAGCTGGAATTATCTGTGAAATGAAAGGTCACAAATTGGCCTCTGATATCTGAAATCAAAATTTATGCGGTCCTTGCAAATCCTGTTGTGCACAAAAGAAAGCCCTGGTGATTCAGGGTTGCCAGCTTCCTGAGGCTCCATGTGCTTGCTTTGGACTGATGGTGGTTTTGGGGTTTGTTCCCTGCAAGGAAAAAAGCGTGTATGGGCCACCCAAACAGTGTAAGGTAAGGTTCCTGTTCCAAAATGGAAGCTGTTAATGTAGGACCTCTGTGTGGCCTCAATACCTGCTCTTAATGGTGTTTACACAGAAAACACTTGCAAAAACCAACTGAACTGAAACACAACAGTTCCCAGCTGTATCCTTCAGCCTTTCCCAAAGTATATCCAAAACTTTGAAAGCACATGAGATGTTGAGACAACAGAAGGAATAAAATGCTCAGCCAACCTTGAACATGTAGAATTGACATAACTGTCAATTTTTCTGTGGGCTTTGGAATAGTGGGCTTCAGAAATAATGTACAGGCAAACGTGGTCCCTTCCAGGGCTAATATGTTCCTCCTGCAGGAGTGAACCTGCCTCATTTGTTTGCTGAATGAATTTATTTGCTAAATGGTTTGGACAGATCATTTTCTGAGTGTGGGTGTTCAGCCAGCTGTTTGCATCTTGGTTGCTGGTTACCTGAACTGCATGACATTATCCCCGCTGACTGCCTGGAGGGTGGCAAAGAGAATAAATGGTGCGGCATGCCTCAGGTAAACAAATATAACTAGAAGTCACGAGCTCTTACTAGATATATGGAGACTTATCATGATCCAGGATGATCTGTGACTCATACTGTCAGACTGGGTATATATATTCATAAAAGTTATGCAGAAGCAAGTCCTATAGTTCATCCGTTTATTTATATATTAAGTTACAGGATATTGTCTCATGAAATCATGGATAATGGAAACATGAGCAAACATGGGATGTGGCTTCAGGAATTTATTCCTTGCAACAGCTTCCTAGAGCAATTGGCTCCAAACTCCTTTCATCTGGCTTACGCAGAAGGAAACGCCCATCCTTTATGCAGGAGGAGGCACAGGCAGGTAACAGCCAGCCTGTGCCTGACATGGCCAGGAAGTTTAACATCTTTGTCTTTGTGGGTTTTTTTTAGAGAAAATGTTGGCTAGAATATTTCAGTTGGAAGGTACATACAATGGTCATCTAGTCCAACTGCCTGACCAATTCAGGGCTGAACAAAATTAAAGGATGTTGTTAAGGGCATTGTGCTAATGCTTCTTAAACACTGACAGGCTTGGGACATCGATGACCTCTCTAGGAATCCTGTTCCACTGTTTGACCACCCTCTCGGTAAACAAATGCTTCCTAATATCCAGTCTAAGCCTCCCGTGGTGCAGCTTTGAACTAGTCCCACATGTCCTATCACTGGATACCAGGGAGAGGAGATCATCACCTCGTTCTCTACTTCCCCTCCTCAGGAAGCTGTAGAGAGCAGTGTGGTCATCCCTCACCAAAGTCTTTAGCCGCTCCTCACAGGGCATTCCTTCCAGCCCTTTCACCAGCTTTGTTGCCCTCCTCTGGATGCACGAGTACCATAACATCCTTCTTAAATTTTGGGGCCCAGAACTGCACATAGTACTCGAGGTGAGGCCGCACCAATGCTAAACACAGTGGGATGATAATCACCTCTTTTGACCAGCTGGTTATACTCTGTTTGATGCATCCCAGGGTGGGGGTTGGCCTCGTGGCCAGGGCACACTGCTGACTCCTTTGAGCCTGCTGTCGAGCAGCACCCCCAGATCCCTTTCTGCAGGGCTGCTCTCCAGCCACTCCCCTACTAATTATACTTGTGCCCAGCGTTACTCCATCTGAGGTGCAGAATCCCGCATTTGGACTTGTTAAATTTTATCCCATTACCATTGTCCAATGCTCCAATCTATCTAGATCCCTCTGCAAGGCATCTTGTCCCTCCAGAGAGTCAACAGCACCTCCCAGTTTGGTGTCATCAGCAAACTTGCTGATGGTGCATTCAACTCCTGCATCCAGATTGTTGATAAATATATTGAACAGAACTGGCCCTAGAATTGAACCCTGAGGAATACCACTGGTGACCAGTCTCCAGACAGACGTAGCCTCATTCACTACAACCCTTTGAGCCCTGCCATTCAGGCAGTTCTTCACCCAGCACACCATGTACCTGCTCATCTCACAGTTGGACAACTTGTCCAGAAGGATGCTGTGAGGGACATTATCAAAAGCCTTACTATAATCTAGGAAAACTATATCTACCACCTTCACTTCATACACTAGGTAGGTGACCTTATTATAGAAGAATATCAAATAAGTTAGACAGGACTTTCCTTTTGTGAACCCATGTGTGGGTTTCACATCAGACTGCCTGATGACTGCATTGTTCTTTAAATGCCTTTCAGAAATACCCAGTATGATCTCCATAATTTTTCCAGGTACTGAGGTTAGACTAACAGGTCTGTAGTTTCCTGGATCTTCCTGCATACCCTTCTTGTAAATTGGAATAATGTTGGCTAGCTTCCAGTCAGCAGGGACCTCCCCAGATTCCCAAGACCTTTGGTAGATGATCAAGAGGGGTCCTGCTGTAACATCTGCTAGCTCCTTCAGTACACTGGGATGAATTCCATCAGGCTGCATTGACTTGTGAACATTCAGCTGATAAAGCTGATCCCTTAAAATTTCAGTGTCCACAAATGGAAAGTCAGTGTTCCCACACTTCGTGGCCCTCCTTCTAATTGCCTATAAAATAATTCATCAGTGCTTATATCCTGTCTACATCAATAGTAGACACCCACTACAACGTCGTCTTTGTTTTCCATCCCCCTAATCCTCACCCAGAGGCTCTCAAACACATTATCATTAACTGTAAGGGCTATGCAATCAAACCTCTCCCCTATGTATAGTGCCACACTTCCACCTCACCTGCCTGCCAATCCCTTCTGAACAGCCTGTAGCCCTTCATCCCAGCACTCCAATCATGGGACACATTCCACCAAGTCTCACTCATATCAATGATACCGTAGCTCTGGGAACTGTCCAACACTTTCAAGTTGATCCTGTTTGTTTCTCATACTGCATGCGTTGGACTGTAAGCATTTCAGATAAGCTCCTGAGCCCCCTGTGCTCCCCAGAGCAGTGTAAATGTTCCCACTAGCATTGCCACTCTCAGGCAACACCATGCCAACCCTTGGCTTACCTACTGCAATGCCATTGGTATCTCCTTCACCATCGATTCTAGTTTAAACCTCTCTCAATTAGTCCTGACAACTTACACCCAAAGATGCATTTTCCCCCATTGGGTCAAATGGATCCCGTCAGGCCCCAGCATACCTTGTGTCTCAAATGCTCTTCCAAGGTTTAAAAACCCCAAAGTTTTGGCAGAGGCACCAGTCCTGGAGCCAGGTATTGGTATCTGGGGCTTACTTGTTTGTTCCAAAGTCTCCCCCCATTACTGGAAGGATTGAGGAAAACACTACCTGTGCTCCTGAATTTTTTAGAATACTGAAACCTCTTTTGATCAACCTCAGACTTTTTGTTGCAACATTAGTACCCCAGTGAAAGAGCAGGATTTTTCATAGTAGTCTGAAGGTTGTACTAAGCTCTTCAGTCTTGTGGTGACATCCCTAATTCTGGCCCCAGGGAGGCAGCAAACTTCCCTGAAAAGAGGGTCCAGTCTGCAAATGGGTGCTTCCATTCCACACAGGAGGGAATCACCAGTGATTCACCAGGCACCACAATTTGCCACTGTTTCTTCTTGGCGCTGGTCTTTTTTCAGGCTTTGTTGTGAGGGGCTGGTCTCTCTGACCTTGGCAGGACCACTTGCGCCGGTTCCTCCTCTATCTCATTATGTGTTTCACCTACCATACCCAAGGGCCTCATACCTATCCTGTAATGGTATCTTAGAGGGATTTCTCTTACTGCTCCATGCCGTAACCTTCTTCCACACCTCCTTGTCCCTTGTGATACTGACTTCCTCCTGGCCCAAAGCAGATCCTGGGCCTGCCTCGGTAGTGGCCGCTCTGACTTGTCTTCCACACATCATAGATGGCAGAGCATGGCTCCGTTGATCAATCTCCCTCTCAAATTTTTGAATGGTCCTCAGTCTGCCCGCCTCCTCCTGCAGCTCGGCCACCAAGCACAGCAGTTCATCAGTCCGGTCCCACCTACCACAGGCTTGCTTGCTGTCTCTGCCTTCACACATGCCACAGCAGGAAACCCGGGTGGTCACATGCTTGAACAGGAGCGGTCTCTGTGTGGCTGCACTGGTTCTGCCAGGTGCTACAAGCTCAGGAGCAGCAGAAGACACTGCTTTTTGCCGGGTGGTCACCATGCTGCCCGCTGGGAGACAGGTATTGCTCAGGCACCCCTGGCAATCCGCCAGGCAGTTTGGTTTAGCCTGCCCAATCTCCTGCGTTGCCGGGTGCAGGCTCCGCCCCCTGCTGTCTCGTCCAATCAGCGGGTCAGGGATCTGTCACTGGGGAACGCCCCCTGCTCAGGCAGGCCTCAGGTTGCTCCGGTGTGCCCCTCATGTGCCCCGGTGTGCCCCTCATGTGCTCCTGGTGTGCCCTTGGTGTGCCCCGCCGCTCCCGCTCCCATGGGGCCGGAGGTAAAACTTTGTGCCCAGGTCTCAGGTGTGCTTTCTGCGTTGTGTGTCTGGATGTTTCAGCCGGGTAGATGTGCTGGCGCTCAGAAGTCCTGTTTTGAGTCTGCTGTTAGCCGTCCCTCTTGAGAGGGTGGTAGGGGTGAAGGGGCCCAGGGAGTGGGGACAGTCAAGCAGGCTGTGGGAGACCTGCCAGCCCCAAGAGGAAGGAAACAGGTTGGGGATATCAGCTGTGTGCTGCCAGCTTTAATCTGGGAAAGGCCTTGCCTCAGAGAGAAGTTTGTTGAACAGTGGCTTAAGCTCAGCACTGGATCAGAAGAGGAGTAGTCACAAAACTTACACAGGTCTCAGTGAAACCTGTCAGGTTTCAACAGCGGTGTGGTTTTGTGATTAATCGAGTGCCTGAAGTGTCCCAACACTCCTTGATTCTGTTATTTTAGCCAAAGACACTTGGGTTGGCCAGGACACTTGTTAAGCCAAGGCTTGGCCAAGTACATGGGGAGGGGAGCAACATTCCTCACCTTGAGGAGCATCGGGTTAGCTTGTAGAGGCCTTCAGGATACACTGCCCCTGACCTGAAGAGTTTGCAGGTTGAACACTGGTGAACTGGAGGAAAAGCGAGGAAAAAATGTTACACCCAGGCCCAAGTGCTGAGCAAAGCCCAGAAAATAGATCTGCGAAGTCTGACTTTCTTCACCAAGATTTGCTGCTTCTTCAGGCAGCTAAGGTGATGCAATGCCCAGACCTTGTCTCTGTGCTTCTACACCTTCCCACCCTCCATCCCGCCACTGCTTTTTTTTGTGCTGTGCTAGTGATGTAAAATTTATCCTAGAGCAGAAAGTCTTGTCCAGGTAGTCTTTGGCAATTTATGTCCCTGTTACCCTGGTGGCAGGGTACTACAGGGTGCTTCCACAAAGTGCTGTGAAATAGAAAACTGCCAGATAAGAACGAAAAAAGTGAGAAGATGGCTTTGTCTCTTATAGTCCTTGCTACAAAATTCACAACTTTGGGAATATGAAATCGGACTATTCTTGGACTCAGGGGCATCTTCCTTAAATATAGGGCAAATCCCCAAACCAGCTCTAGTGTGATGTACACAATGGTAGGAGGAATTCCTCCTGTACTTTTAGAGCAGGAGACGGACAAAGCCTGGGGTGGCAGACATCTGTGTGTGCACCCGCATGCTGTAAGGCACATAAGCAACGAAACATGGGGAGAAAGGTAGTGGAAGGATGTTATGTGAGCAAATGTTGCTTCAATCAGGTAAAGCTTATTAATTTGTTCATGATCTGAATTTAAGCCATACTACATCTGTCTGGGAACATCTGATTTAGAAAAAAAAAGGTAATTCATGGCTTTCCTACACACAGCTGCCAGTCCCACAGTGAAATGGATTTAGTTAAACTGGCAAGGTATAGCCAATGTTCAGCTCTGAGCTGTTTTATTCAGGGATAGTTCGGCATATCTGAAAGACTGAAAGAGATCCTGTGTTATCTCATTTCTCTCTGGAAGATTGATGCTGAGTTTAAATTTAACTTTAAATGAAAACATCTGTTATTCTTCAGAGTAAATATGTTCTGATATCCTCCAATTGATTGAGAATCAGACAGTTCAGAAGACAGAAACTGAAGTCATTTTAAGTCATTACTGTTTCTACTTGGACTAGGAGTAACTGTTGATTCCCACTCTTATGAGTCATGGCTAGAGGTAATAAAAAAACCTCCTTCAGAATGTGGTGATGATTGAAAATGAGTTGTAGATGTTCATACCTTTTCAGCAAAAAACTAAGAAAAGGGTGTTATAGACTGGCAGGATTGTTACGATCTTATGAAAAATTCACATTTGCCATATTAGCTGACTAGAGCCTAAAGCACTGTCTGTAATTGGTATTGTTATGCTAATTCATTATTTACATTGCAGTTGTGCCTGGAGATCTTAAGCATGCATTTGGGTCTTACTGTGTTTGGTGCAGCCACAGGGGAAATAATGAAGTGAAATGTCATCTCACAACTTGCTTCACTTTCCCTGCTCCCCAGCTGAGAATGGAGGGCAGAGGGTAGGCTATCCCTTTGACAGTCATGTTGGGTGCTCCCAGTCTTGGCTTTCTGAAATTAAATTGTGGGTTCAAATGACTCCTCTGTGAGGCTGGGTGCCATCTACATCTTTTCTGTATAAGGTAGCTTCGTTTGAGCCACCACTGAAGTGTTAACAATGGTCTAGCCTGGGCTGGTTGCCTAAACCCAGGACTGATGTAAATCAAAGCTAGGGCCACATTGCCTACTTAAGCCAGCTTAAAGCCTGGCCTTCAATGCAAAAAGAAGTTTTCTTAAATATAAAATTTGAAGCATTTTTCCTTTTGCCTTATTTTCTTATGGCAACCATATCCTTCCCTTTCATCTTCAAGGTGTGATTTACAGACACTGTGTTTCCTTCTCCCTCGATTTGTTTTCTGTCATGATCAGGTAGTTTTTGACCTTTGGTAAGTCTGCGAGAGCTGAGAGGAGACTTGAATGCAGCACTGTTGAATGTGGCAGGACTGAGCTTTGCCACTGTGGCTCAAGCACGGCTTTTTCCCTCCTTAAAGCTTCTTCTCTTCCTCCTGCCAGCTCCCCCATTTGGTGACATTTTGGTCCAGAATAATTTTTTTGCACTTTTGTTCCATTGGCAGATGTTATTCATATAGATATTATGAATACATTTTTAAAAAATATAGGTATTATGAATATGCTTTACAAAGATGGCTTTTGCACCATAGGGCCGCCTATTTGTAATAATTCATACAAGGACTGAAGCTAAAACCCTGTGGCACTGAGTGGGTTCAGACTTCAGTAACTAAAAGGAAGTCACAGTGCAGCTGGCTGGTTACTGTATGAACTGAAACAGGATGAGACTAGTTTCAACACTGCCCCTTACGAAGGCTAGTGCCTCAACTGTTGTTCCAAACCATTATTACACTTAACTAAAATGTTCCCAGATCTAACTCAGCTTGGTTTCAGTTCCAGTTCCCCCTCACAGTTTGAAAACTTGACTATTGCATAAGGGTACCAGCTCAGTCACAGAGCTGAGCCGGCCTAGGAAGATTTTCAAGTGCAGAGTTGTAAATCCATAGTACATAACTATATGCCCAACTTCAAATGTTTGTTGGAACTTACAAAGAAGCCTGCCATCTCCTCCAAAATACACAGTAGAGCAAGTTTCAGGATACTGAGGGTCTAGCTTTAAAGAAAACCCGGGTCAACCTCATTCTCCCCTGCGCTGGTGGAAGAGTTGACCAGAGGCCTAAGGATGCTCCATCCTTGGCGGTTGCCAGGACCCTGCAGATAAAGCCATGGCCTCCCTCACCTATTGTTTGGGGATATTCCTGCTCCAAGCAGGAGCTGGGATGAAGAATTTTGGAGGTCCCTTCCCTGTGCTGTAGGGCGGATGCCCTGAGCAAAGCAGAGCACCATTTATGCCGGGAAAGGTGTAAAAGCATGGGCCCCTGCCTTCTCAACAACTGTATCAAGGACTTACTGTTTCCAACTGTCCCTGCTGCCCCATGCCAACACGGAGCAGGTGTGAGCGTAAGCACTTGGGTTTTCCATGTACCATCCCCATGCAGCAGGCTCCCCTGCCTATTGCCAGCAGGTGCCTACTGCAGTTCACTGGTTTGTTTTTCATGTGGAAAAGCCAGAGTCCACCTGGGTCTTCTCAAATCTTTCATCTGGGTCACTGGGGTGCATGCCTGAGCCATCTGCACACCACCAAGAGCTACACTCAAAATGTAGCTCTGGCATCCATCTTCTGTGCCTCCTCTCTGCTTCCCTGCCTCCTCTCTAGTTAGTGTGCAACTCATTAATCTTTGGCTGTGTGTTCTGAGATCACTATCTTTTTTGATCTGGTACAGTACTAGGCTGTTGGTGGGTTTATTTTTTAAGCCCTTTCTGATTTAACGAACCCTTCTGCACCGCCTCACTGCAAGAGTTGCTAACAGATGGCTGGCATTTGCTTTTCCATTTAAAAGGTTCGAAGCAATTGTGCTCCCTGGAGGGTTAGTGAAATGCCTAGGTGCCTCTGCTGTAGCTAGGTTACTTGGTTGTGTTGCTGTTCCCCCTTCCACTAAGCTTTGGACATCCTTGCTGTGCTGTCCCTGACAGAGGCTGCTCTGACGTCTAGCAGCATCTGATATTTTGCATGCCATATGACCAAGATTGCATGGGATAATGGCTTCTAAATGGAGCCTTCACTCAGCCCCTCAGCAGTTTAGTTCTGTTCCTTGGTCTGTGGCCCTGGCTGTTAGGGCAGTAGTGTTTGTTCCTCAGCAAGTATTGTGGGTCACTGTGGATTATTAAACCATTATTTGCTTGCGGGACTGCATGGGCAAAGGTCAAAACCTTCTTCATGGTGATGGTAGATATGTCTTTCTTCCTAGGAAAGATCAAAGTTGTGTTACTCACCATGTGCAAAATGAATGTTCCAGCACATACAAAAAATAAAAATGGCAAATGAAGCAAGGTTTTTTCAATTACCTAAAATTTCAAATTACCTAAAATACCTTCAATTACCTACTAAAGCTATAGTACCTTTTGCTCCATCTATGAAAAGAAGCAGATAATGTGTGCATCCCTGCCACACTGGACCTGAACATTCTGGATCTCCACAGGTGAGATGTGAAGACTTCCTAGCAAAAATCCAAACACATGACAGATTGCTGCTCTGTAGGCTGAGTAAGTGTTGGTGGTATGACTGGTGCTTGCTTGCTCTGATGGTCCCCTGAACTTACCATTATAAAAAGACCTTCACTAAAAGAGTTGCTGTCCTGTAGAGAACTGTGCGCTCCTGCCTGCATTGGTATGATATAGTGACATGTACCGGTAAAGAGTTCCCTGCTGCCCCTAAAGTCAATTTGGATGTGACCAGCCTGTTTTGGATGATAGTATTTCATGGTATGAATGCAGGTATTTCATCCAGTTTGGCTTCAGGGCCAAGGCGTGTTTGATTCACTAGCTGAGGTGCAACTTTGTCCCTTTTCTTTTTAAGATATGATATGGGATCACATGGGAGGAAATCTCTGACTGGGGATGCTTTAAAGAGAGCAGGGACATAAGGCACATAAAATACTTCTAAATCAGATGGTAGAGTGGATCATAACTAAACACAGGTAGGTTTCCTGACCTCCCACACCAAAACCTTTGTTAGAAAGCAAATGTTTCACTGAGTCAAAAATATTTTTTAATATGGTATCTGCTTGCACAGAAAAAATAGTATCACCGCTAGTTATCGCACATGTTCTTGAATCTCTCCTGTGAATTCTCTCTATCCCCTGTTTTGACCTATGGTTGGCACATTTACAGATTGATTACTTATTGTTGTATATTTTTCCAGTTTTGCCACTGAGACTATGGAGGTACAAAAGAAGTGTGAAACTCCTGCCCTGTAAGGGCAGTTATGCTGCTATGAGACTCCTCCAATCGGTTTCATTCCAGGCAAGCATCAAAGTTCCCATCTACGCAAATGTCTGGTCATCAGGTCTTGCATTGCAATAAGTAATCTATTAAAAAGCCGCATCCTTAAGATATCACTCAAGCAAAAACACTCATCCAAATAAAATCTGGCCTCTGTACAGTCCTCATTTACATGATATGCTTTCATTCTTTCAAGGAAAAACAGTGCTTTGGAAAACAAAGAGCTGCTAGCTCTTTCCTTATTTCCTCAACAAAGGGTCATTACCCACCCTGCAGGAACTGGTCACTAGAGCTGGAGATCACAGGTTCACATTTGCATTCCGTGTGTCTTATCATTGTGTACGTGCCTCTTTTTCTGAATAGTGGTGACTCATGAGACAGGACACACCGCAAGGATTTTGTTGTCCTGTAAAACAAGGTATTCAATAAGCAGAAGAACTAATTAAAACTCGTTTCCTGCATAAACCTGGTTCCTGTCCTATCTACTTTAAAGGCGGCTTCTGTTCTGCCATCTATGATGTCTGTAGGTAATGATGAACTACATCCATGCTGGTTAGCCAGACAGCACACTTGTGCTGATGGGTCGCCAGCTGTTGCCAAGCACAGTTTATAAGAGACAGCAAGAACACTTTCTGGACTGCTTTCCTCCAGCCAGATGCCAATTTTCACAAAACCTGTAGGGATATAAAATACTGGAAACATCAACTGCTCAGTGAGATTGATTAGTGAGTTAAAGTTTATTAGTGGAGGATTGAAACATAGATGAACAATGTGATCTGTTAAACGTCATGGATATAAGGAATCAGGCCAAAAGGGATGAGAAGTATATATTATATGTGCAATCAATCAGGAGTGGTTACTTGTGTCTTCATCCTCTTTTTCTCACTACAGAAGATTTGATGTAACATAGTTTAAATTCCATAATCCTTTGGTCAAGAATCAGAACCTAACTTAATGTTTTCAATTACTGTTTCTGCTGCAGAAGACATCTTAAATGCATGCTCTGCAAGAATTGCATAACTTTACCTTGCTCTGAACTTCTCTAAAATGCAAGTTTAATTTGTGAGTGACCTGCAGCACCTGTTACAAAAGTTATTGTACTTTATAGGGACAGTAAAGAACATGTTCTCTGGATGATTAGAGAATATTTTTTTTTTAGTTAATCAAAATCTAGATGAAGACTTACAATAGACTGTTGAGCCTAAACTGCTGTGATTTAGTGTCATGTTTGCAGTGATATTTAAAACCAAGTACATAAAATATGCCTGCTCCTTTTAAAGCATTGGATGGCAAATCCCTTGCCTCATATTGTGTTGTAATTAATGGATTACTTAATCTAAAGGCTTTTCCTCTGTGTAAGACATTCATAACCTGATCCACTTGCATGTCATTGCCTGTTCATGGGGCACATTTGCTTGCATGCAGCACTAAGTTTATGCAACTTTTAGCATCTTGTCCAAAGCTGGTGACTTCTGGCCAGCTTAGACAAGCTCTCTTCTGGCTCCTGCCCTCTCTTACAACATCTGACATGTGTCCTATACCATCAAAATTAGGTGTACTCCAATGTTGCAAAGCTTTTCAATGCTTGCATGCACACCTTCTTGAATCAAGTGCCTTCCAAGATATATGGGCTGCTTTCCTGTCTTTGAGTGCAAGTAAAAAAAATTCCTTCTGAGTGTTGTCATTCCCAAAGCAGAGTTGCAGCATCCCATGAGCATGGTCTCAGTCTCATGTCACTACCTTAGTTCTGTCTGGACAGCGCTCCAAGATGTCCATTACTCTGACCTGCCTGAGTTTGGCTAGTATTTGCTTGCCCCATCTATGTTTTGAGGCCTTAGAAGATATTTCTCTTCCTTCTGATAGTCTGAATGGAAAAGTTGTCCTTGACAGACACAGCCTTCTGAAATGGCAGTGGCATTTGTTTTCTATAGCAAAATGTCAGTGTTTGCAACCATTATGAGAATACTTTTCTATGCAAGTTCTGCTCAGAATACAGTAATAAGTGAGAATACAAACTGATTCAGAATGACACTGCAGTCAGCCCCACTTTGATATGAATGCAAGCCAGTGGATGTTCGGATGCATTACAAGGTTCACATCCAAAATCCAAAGTCTTTCTTGAGTTTGATTTTAATTTTGCAAATTGCTTGTTAGCTGCCAAATGTGCATGGAATTTGCTTGTGGTCGTATCCAAGGTTTTCAGAGAGCTTCATGCTGGTAGGATGTGTTGATCAAAACCATGACATGGAGTAGCACAAACCATTAAATCCTGAGTTAATGTGTATGATGTAGCAAGGAATAAACCAGCAAATCTAAACAATGAGCAGTTTCATTTCCACCTTCCATCACTGTAGGCTTCAGAACACGTATTGTGCTTTGATTTCCACTGCAGAGTCTAGTCTAATAGCTAGACATGTATTGAACATCTCACTGTTCAGAATAAAGTGGTTTTTCAAGCCACCAACTTTTCGCTCCTTCTGTCTGGAAGGAGAAACCCAGCTGAAAAACAGGTAGGTTTGTGCCAAGATGGCAAAAAATTGCTAGTTAGATTCTGTTTTTCTGAATAACACCAGACACCTCTGTCTGGTTTAATTTCAGGTTTTCCTGCAGTTCCTGAAGTGTCTTTGGCTTCTCAGCCCTTGTTTGTGGAGTCCAGCATGCACAGAACCATTTGTTTTGTTTTATTAAAAAGCCAAACAAAACATCTTTCTCTGTGTAGGATTGTGTTTGAAATATATACTTTTCCAGTTCTATTTTGTAAATCAAGTATACAAATGCACTTGGTTGTCTTATGGAGTGCCTTTGGGATGAAAGGGAAGTATACAGCTATAATAGATGTCAAATGTTGAAGAACTGTGTTGGTCCCTGAAGTGTTGTTAGTGTCTGATTGCAACTCATTAGGTCAAAACCACATTATTTTGGCAAAAGTAAAAGGGTGGAGTGAGAGACCTCCTTGGGTATGTAATGAGGAATGCATCATATCGCTAACATTACCGGAAAACAACCAATGTTTCTACTGAGTTATTTCAAATGGCAAAGCAAAATCTTATTTTACTGTAAGCATCTGGAGTTGTGAACAAGCACTAGCTGGTGTCACAACCTCAGCCTTGATAATAATCAAGAAGCACATGAGCTTCATATTGCATGATCTAGGGTACTGAGAAGGATGAAAAGTCTCTTGCCAATCTGAATCATTGTTCTGGCACCTGCAGCAGGATTGGGAAGCTTTCAGTTCAGGGTGTCCATCTCTCCTCAACAGACGAAAGAAAGATATGTCTCAGTGCTATTGCTCAGATTTGCTTTATGACAAAGTTTTCACAGAGCTGGGAGATTCCCTCTCTGTGCTGATAAACATAGTATTAGCGGAAAGATGTCTAACAGTCTTCTAGATCTACTACAAAGATCTCTAACAGAGATACAGGACAAATAATTTGTAAAGGTGGAAGCTTAACTTACGGAAGACAAATGATTCAGTGCTCACTGGAAGTACTTCAAGCCTGAATTTTGAAAGGAAGAAAAAATATGAAAATATTTCTTTGAACAAAATTAGAGATATGCAGCTTTCTTAATTTGATTTGCTGAGGCAATAGATTGTTCTTTGCAGGAAAAAAAAGTGAGCCCTGAAAGACAGTGTGCCTGCTCAACTTGTTTTAAATGGAGTTGACATGTCCTCTAAGGATTAGACAACCATATCTATTATATGTAATTATATAAGCAATCATAGACAGAATAAACATGAGGATTAAAAACCTCTGAGAGTGGGTGTCTTGTCACAGCCTCCTCTCACATTGAACTGGCAGAGCAAAGGAAAGGAGACAGCTAAACCATGCTGTTTTCTGCACTTTGATGATCCAGCAAGGTCTGAGATTGTTCCATCGACTTTGATGAGTTTTGGATCAGACCCTTGCTTCCTTGCAACGGCAAGGTCATGTATTTTCAGTGCAGCACTTAAAATATTCTCCTTATCTCCAGTCTGTGAACTGTGGCTGTTCTCAGTTGTCTCTGTTGCAACTCTGTCTCTTGGCTTGGAAACCCTGCTGCATAGCTCCTTGTAAGGCCAGCCTTTCCCTGGGTGCTTTCACACTAGGATGTTTTTGCAGACTGTTGTGGTCAAACTTGTCTGGCCATTTTGTGTCTCCTGGCAAAAATAGACTTAAACCAGTAACACTTTGAAGCTGACATTGCAGGTAAGCTTCTGTCTGATGGCTGTGTTCCTGCCATGGCAGTGCCTGTGTTTTTGAATAGCAGGTTCTTTCTCATGCTGGCACTAACATCAGGTTTGTTTTTATGGATGGAGAGGCAGTCAGGGCCTTTTGGCACCAAGGTGGTACTCTGAGTGAATGGTCTTGTGGTTTGCTGCTGGTGGATGGAGCTTTTTGGGACTATCAGGGTGTATGTGCCAACTAAGCTGCCACCCTGTACCTCTTGGCCGAGACAGTGAAGACTCTCCTGCAGGGCTGGGTGCTGTCCCTGTAAGGGAACGGGGGACCAGTTTGAATGAACTTTGATCAGGAATAAGTTTGAAGATGTCCAGGATTTATCTTCAGTTAGAATACACGCACTTCTAGGAAATACATCTTCCTCTTCATGCTCCGATAAAGGCCAGAGCAGGGGAAAAAGAAACAGCTCTATTCATACTGCTGTACTTCCCCTCTCTTGCAATCTGCTGCCAAGCACAATAAACCTTGTTTTGGTATAGACTGAAGCATCACAGGCAAAACTTGATTTCATTATTTCATTTCATTTGTTTTCTTGGCATTGTCTTGTTCCTGTCAGGCTCTCTGATAATCCATTTTTCTTTTCATTTTTCTGTTTTTTTTTACCATCCACTTACGTTTACTTAGTGCTCAAATCACTCTCCTGTTACCAGTCATTCATCTCAAATCCTTCCACATTATAGAGACTACAAATGACTTGGAAAAGTCACTTGTGTTTTATTTTTGAAGGTCATTTGCCAATAACAATGCAACATCAAATCTGGTTTCATACTTGGAGGAAATACTTGGAGGAAATCAGTGAAATAATAGGTAATTTTTCTTCCCATAGATGAACTCTACACTTGCTTATTTGGACTTCAGCTTTCTCCTTGGACTCTAGTGAATGATATTTCCCAGTGCTTCAACGGCGCTTGGAGCAGCAAACTGTATGGGGAACCTGATTTTTAGCTGCTTCTTTTGTTTTGCTCTGGTTATGATAGTGGATGCATTCTGATAGGATTGCTTTAAATCAGAATGATCCTACTAATAGCAACTGAGAGTTTAATTGATGTCTTGGCTTTCCTATTCATTGTTCTTGTCAGCAGCACCCCTTCTACTGCATGAGATCTAATCCAGCACTAGTTCAGCACCACATACCACTATCCATTTCATTGAAAGAACATGTATAAATGACCAAGCAATGGGATTTCTTTGTGGGGTGGTCATTGGTTATTTGTACAGGCAAACACATGCTCTTACAAGTGTCAAAGTTGAAAGAATGGCAGTAAGTCATTGGAAAGAAGGGAACAGTTATTACAATAGCATTATACATTTTAATGATAATTTTGAAGGGTTGTTAATTTTGTTCCCCACACCCCCCCAAGTTTTTTGGGGAAATCTTGCACAATTTTTTCAGGTAGGAAAGGGCCAGAACTTTGGAACTGGACTCATCTCAGTGAAATTTGACACTGGAGCAGCAGGTGAAGAGGCAACAGGGCCCTACAAACCTAATAAAAATAGATGGTTAAGTAGAAAAGTGAAATCCTACTAATACTCCTATGGAGGAAAAGACTGGAGAACAGATTCAGCCCTTATTAGACATCAGAGAATCTATGCAGAGACTCCTTTCATTTTTCTGCTCCCAGAGACATTTTCTCAGACAGCTTCTTTCCTTTAAAGAGCAGGAAATTAACTGCACTGAAAAATGAAATGAATACATTTTCAGTATGATACATTGATTTGTGTATATTTTAGTTAGATTTTCAAATATTTACATTTTCAAACATTTGGATTTTTAAATTGTCCTTCTGTAAATCTTTCTCTGAGGATTGTCGGGGTTTTTGTCTTGGCCTTTGGAAGGAGTTAGTTGTTTCTTTCTGGTTCTTTTCCCCTTAACTCTCACATCTAATTTGCAGCAGATACCTCAGCTCCTTTGAAAAGTTTGTCGTTTGGGGCTTTTTTACACCAAATTCAGCAGCGGCAGCTCTTGTTTCTTAAGATGATTTCATTATGGTGTCCTTGATGTTTCCCTGCCTTTGTATCGCCTATTTATGCTTGACATAAACTGTTGTGGCTGTAGTGATAAAAATACATTACAGAGTTTGTAATCTGCTCGGAAATTCTTCTGGCGGCACAGAGAGGATCATCTTCTTTTATGTGGCCAGCAGGTGAAACCATGAAGATGGCAAACACCA
>NW_010542416.1:0-35194 GCF_000687285.1 Phaethon lepturus | reverse complement strand
AGATTTTACACTGAGCACTGCTTCCTCATTGTCCTTCTGGCTGATTTTATTTCCCATGTGAGGCAAAAAAATCCAAAATCTGGAGTGTCTTGTCTCATGAGCAGTCTCAGCTGGGGATGCAGGATTAGGGGTTGTTTCTCGGAAATGAGGAAAAACAGATGCTTCTGGAAGAACCCAGAGGCTGTGCCAGGCCTGCTGGTACTGTGTGGTGATGTCCCATGAGCACTTCTCACCGTGAGTCCTGTTTTTTATCAAATTCTCTTATTTTTCCACAAAGAAGTAGTGATGTGAGAAAGAACTCTTGGGAAAAGTGCTCATTTGGCCAGAACATGAAGAAAGAAATGGGGATCTCTGCTCTTTGTGCCCAGGAGACTCAGGAACATGACACCTTTTAGATATTATCTTCAAGAAGACAGCTGTGATGTTAAAGATGGCCCTGGATGTTTGAAGGGAAATAGCATAGCTATTTCAATATCACTTCATCAGAAGTGGAAACCATTGGTTGGCAGGAAATGCCAAGCATGCGTGCTGTGGGCTAGTCAGGCATGCATGGGAGAATGGGAAACATCTGCTGAGCTTTGAGCCTTGGCTTACATGCTGTTCAGCATCAGAGCCCATGCTTGCTCACTGGAGTGGGGAGGTGGTCCCCTTTTCTGGTGCACAGCCACACCTGAAAGGTAGACGCGTTGCATGGGTTGTGTGGATGCTCCACCAGCAAGCGCTGTCTGACAACCATGTCATGTGCCTGTGGTGTGAAAGCGTTGAGTATTGCACTGTGTGATGCCCTAAAGGGTGAGTGGGCAATGGCATGGGTTTTACCTGATCAAACCTTCCCTTCCTCCTCTTTTCCAGCTATTATCTCCCAGCATCTTTATCATAAAGTTCAAAATCCTATGCATGTGTTTCCCTGCTGGTCAGTGCTTGTGTTTGCAGATCGCAGGGGCTCGTGAGTACTGGTTCTCTCCTCTGCCCTTGCAGATCCTGGTGCCTGTCCCACAGTGCTGGAAGTGCAGGGCTGCGAAGTCCAGGGAGCAGCATTGTAACACCTTGGCACAGGGCAAGCTCGGGGGAAGAGTTACTTATGGATAGACATACCAGTGTCAGCCCCCAAGATCTGCCCAGACTGCTGTGGCCCAGAAGAGTAAAGAGAGAGGGAAATTATATTACTCAGTGTCAGTTGTGCTGGAAGCTTTCCTTCCCAACATCTTCCTGGCCTGGTGGAGCGGTGGTGAAAAAAAGATCTGCCTTTGAATTCACCGGTATTAGCCCCATTTCCATTGACTTCTTTGCTGATTTTATTCTGCAAATAAAATAATAATTTGCAGAATAATTATTCTGGTAATGTGCACAAACATATTTTGTTGTGGACAAACTCACAGCAGGTTTATCTTCCTATCTTGCTGCTGCTTTGCACAGATTTCTATTTTCAAACGTGAGGTCAAGCTAATTGCTTATGTTTTAATGTCCTTTTCTTCCAGCATTTGGGGAAAAAAACCCACTTGCACTGGTAAAAAAAAAAAAATTAGATAGAAATTAGGGATATTTTGTTTAGGAAATGTAAAAGCAAACCAAACAGACTTTCAGGCTGCCACCACTATCCCTCTCTCTACTGAAATGTCCTGCTGTATTTGCTGCTAGTTCCCGTTGTTGGAAATATTGGCAAATGTACTGTTTGTTCAAACATCACTCTCTAAAAGCAGATTCCTGGACTGTCAGGCTGGTGGCCTGACTAATGTAGCTGGGCTGAAACAACCCCAGGTAATGACTCCTTCATGTGTCTGGTAGATGGAAATAGGAGAGGGGGAGGCACTGAGGACACTCGTAGTGAGTTTCTATGGATGCTTTTTTGAGATGGTATAGCATGGAGGGAGAGCAGTGCTCTGGTTCATGGTTGTCTTCCTGGGCAGTGTTAGATCACACAGATAACCCCATGAACCAAGCAAAGAGCTGCCCATAGGCTTTAGAGATGGACCACTGATCCCCAGTGTGGTGCAGCATCACACTGTGAAAGGACAAGATCCAGCTGTTCCCCAGTGCCAGTTCTAATCCCAGTTTGTCTTTTCAGCTGTTTTTTTAGGTGACTCCCTGGCAGGCCCAACACAGATTGCCAGTTTTCCTCCCAAGGAAGACCATATCTGCAGAGACAGGTTCAGCTTGTTTCTCCTCCCTCTCCTTGTGGGACAGCTTGGAGTATCTCAGCAGAGAAACTTTGATCAGTAGTAAACTAGCAGAGAAAAGGCATTTCAGGGAGATGGAAACTACTGGTGCATTGAATTTAGCACATGGTCTTGTCTGAGAAAATAGTTTCCACAAGTGCTGAAACACTTCCTTTCGGACAAAGCTTTAAGCAGGTCATGCCATGCAAAATCATAGTGTGTAGTGATTAACCGATGACAGACTGTGGGAGCCATTATAAGTTTCACTACAACTCAGTCAAACACCTCTTCTTGTGCCCCAGAGTGAGGTTTAAAATAGTTCTAAGCACTTAACAGGTTAGAATATTTTTAATGTCAGGTGTGCCTTTGTGGATTGATCCGCAGTGAGTAAGTTCCTCCTTGTGAAGTATTTTCCTTCAAGCCACCTGCCAATGCTACTGAAGAAGCAAACTGTGAGAATGAAGGACTTGAGAAGATGAACTGAAGTTCCTCCCCGCCACTCTGTAGTTCCAGTTTCACAATTTTTAATCCCATGACAAACACAGAGTAGCTCAGAGCTCGACGTGTGAGGACTGCTTTAATTTTGCCAGTTTTGTCCATTAGATATATGTGTGCCATGACCATATGGTGCTCTCTCATTCATCCAGTTCTTGAGCTTTGTTTGCTCAGGTAATATCCTCAGCTGTTTACCTTACTCTGACTCTATTTTCTTTAATATACAGGCTGCATTTAAAAAGCTAAAACAACTTTTCAACTCCTTATTAAGAATTTATTTTTGAGCTATACAGTTATAGCTTATGTTTTTCTAGTGTGAATACACATCCATCACAAGGTGCGAGGGTGTCCTCAGTAAGAATAAAACCATCATTTCTAATCTATGGGTTGGCAATGTTGTAGTGTAGCTGTATGCCACAACCAAGTCTACAATATAGGTGTCCTAGAAAGAATTATTGTAATTTGCCATCCCACATGGTACCAAGAGCTGCAATATTTTATTTTGGGCCATTGGCTACTGGAAGAAAAAGTGCATTCACTTCTTGGGAGCTGCCAATTCTTTCGTGTTTGCAGAACCAAAGCATCTCTGCCAAGCAAAGAGGGGAGGGTGGCGGGTAGGGAGCAGTGACCCCTCTGTGCTGTTCCTGTGCTCAGCTCCATGGCAGTCTCCTGAGCATGGGGAGGCCAGGCTGGCTGAAGTCTGCTAACATGAGTTTGCCACATTCGGGGCTGTGGCAGATGGGGCCATGCAAATCTCCTCTGGATGTTGGATGTGATCTCTATAATTTTCTCTGTTTGACTTGACATCCAGTGTTCCCCTCAGCAAACCAAATCCTGCTGCTCAGCTAGTTATTGTGTCTTCCTAAAGGCCACTCATAACAGAGCTGGGCAGGTATCTAGTTATGCTGCTCACACTTTGGGCCTGGCTGGCCAGCCAGTTTTCCACCCAACTTGTGCACCAAGATCATACCTTGGTTGGATGGATGCACCTGCTTGGGGGGCGGGACGTGTACAGCTTTGTGTATGGGGACAGGGAGAGGCAGCATTGTCATACTGCAGCTGCCAAGCTCGATTTCAGGTACCAGGAACACCACTGCACCCCGCTGCATGTTGCTTCTCTAAATTTAGCCCTGTCGATACCTCTTGGGTTAGCTCTGGACTGTGTCTGTAGGCTGGGGAGAGGATGGGATGCCATGGGTCATAGCTCACACTTCTGTTTGGAGCCCAGCTGTCAGCGCCAAGGACAGCTTCTCTCCTTACGTGGAAGAGAGAAGAAACCATGCCCACAATTAGAAAGGTGTGTAGCTTGCTGGATGTGGTATGGTGAATGAACTCTCCCATTCCTGACAATGGAGGAGTGCAACAAAATCAGTGCTTCAGTAAGAGGGAATTAAATATTTCACTCTTAGATTTTTCCTGTCTTTCAGCACATTGCAAATAATAAAATGATTATACATAAAGCTACCCTGCTAAGCAAACAGCTTAGGCTGATGTTAGGAAGAAGACATCAGTTAATTTCTGTTCACAACAGAAAACAATTTTGAGCTCCCCTAGACCATGAGCTTCTTTGGGAACAGCATCACCATATCACTATAAATTTCTCTGACTGGTAATCAGGTTTGTAGATGTGAGGATACAACCCTGGGAAATCCACTGTTCTGTGGTGGAAGGACAAGAATACAGTGATAAGGAATAGAGGAGTTTCCTTTTTGTTTTTCAGTGTATTTTATAGGCATGTGAAATAGACCAACACCTATCCAAAATGTCCTTACTTTCTCATTATAGTGAAAAATGACATTTGTCAGCATGGCTGAGTGTTAGGAAAGTCTATTAATGGAAACAGCATGCAACTGTAAGGAGATGATATTTAGTAACATGCACATGAAGCTTTTCTTCCGTTAAAATGCTGCTTCAGGCAAGAATGTGTTGCTTGATTAGTTTTTTGGAGAGCAGATTTTCATTCGTAATGAGAACACACATCTCAGCCACTGTTATTAATGTGAACATGCTCTAAAATGAAAATAGAAAGAAGCCCAAGCCAGGAAGCTGTCAGGGCAGTGTGAAACAGCATCAGATCTTGACAAGGTAGTCTGTCCAGTCTCATAATAGTGTTTAGGTACCATGGGACGCACGTGCTGTGCAAGAGTCACTGATATCAGCAGAGTAGTCATTCACATAGCAGTCAAACTGCAACATCTGGTTGTCTTGGTGCTCCTCTCCAGTGTTTCTCTACTGTCCTTGGCTTTTAGGATGTTGTGGACAGAATTGCATGTTGCAACTCTCTGGGGGCTGGATGCCTGCTTCTCATCTCTTGGCTGAAGAGGTGAGTGATTTTTCCAGAGCTAACTTAAAAAGGGGACTCCTTACTGCAGTACCTTGCAAAGGCTTAGCCTTTGTTCTGCAGATTGTAAATATCTCTCTTGGTTGAGTGCAAGGTGAAATAGGAAAGTAAAACAAAGCGCTCCTTCAAACAGTCACTTGGACTGAAAAAGGCCAACTTCAATTTATTTTCCCTTCTTACAATCATCTATGTTGCAGTATGTCAGACAGAGCTAGTGAGTCCTGCTGTTCAGCACCGTCACTCCTCTGCCAAGTACTGATTCAAAGAAATCAAAACTTAAGAAATTTAAACTCAGTAACATCAAAGTGTTATTAAGCAGACATCTTTGGTGCAGCGCTGGACGCATGGGGGATATCTCCTCCTAACATGCGTGTGCTGAAACAAAAGTTCATCCTTTATGTACCTGAAAGACATGAATATTCACACATTTTCCAAGAAATCACCACCTCCTTGCTTATCTACTACATTTACACAATGCTGGCGTTGCAAAACTGCACTACGCATGTGCGGGGGTCTCGGGTGGTCATCGGTGGTCATTTGGGGAGTTAGCCCCCTACTCCTTTTCCCCTCTTATGGTCATGGGTCTCTTGAGGATAATTTCTTCTCCTTGGATGTTTGCCCCTTCTGTTAAGTGGTTCCTTCTTATCATCCTTGTTAGAGCATCCCTGCCAGTCTGTCTCTATGCTCAAGGTTAAGATATCTTCTCTGTTCTCTTTAATCTCTCAGTCCTTGCTCTTCTTTGTTTTAATTTTCATAAGGCCTGCTCTCCTTGTGATTAACTGTTTACACATAGTTACAATGTCAGCATTGAGGCAAACACAGCCTAAGGACTGTGAGAGTAGGCCATTAAACGTAATCACACAGTTATTAGGCTAAAGAATTCTATACTAAAGTCAAACTCATCATGTAATCAATAACCTTCCATATATTAAGAAATTTGCAAAACTTAGAGTTGATTAGTGACACATGCTGAAACCTTATAATTGGTTTAGATCCTTGTTTCAGTACAAAGCATGGTGATTTGCACCTAGGCACACGGACCATGCAGAGAGGAGAGCAGGTTCATGCTGCTCTGTTTGCATGTTGCCTTGGCCATATGAATGCCTGAGCAGTGAGAGACAAATAAACACAACAGAAACTGGCAATGAAGTGAAATTGCAGAGTGTCTTTTAGAGAGAGTATTGTATGAAGAACCTGTTCTTCCCTTGCGGGTATGAGGTTGGCAGGAGAGTTAGAGAGGATGAAGGTTAAACACAGATGGCAAGGAGTAAAGGTGGTTTCCAGCAATGAAGGATGAAAACCATCTGCCTCATGAGCACTACACATGCTGAAAGGGCATCTTTTGCAGCTGATGGGTGAGCTTGTGTCCTTCCTAATCTTCACTTCGCTTCCTCTTCTCCCTCCTCAGTGAGTTCAGCCCTGAACAGCCAAGCAAGTCCTTCCCAGCCTCACACCGAAACCAAATCCTTTGCGTGCAGGAGCTTTGAGGCACAGAGTTAAAGCTAAGATCAGCAGGCTGGGGCTTACACGAGAAGCGGGTACCCAAATCAGAACAGCCATCATGTTTGTGTGAACTAGCAGAGCCTCCAGCCCCTCTGCTCCACAGGGAAATAAGTGCTTGCTAGTTAGAGGTACCAACTTTTAAGTTGCTCTGCTGCCCTCCTGGAATCTGTTTTGGGAGTGCTCCCTTGAGATCTGAGCTCAGAGCTCGAGTGTTTGCATGAGGGACTCTGACTGCTCCCAAAGGTTCCCCTCTGATCACATCCCAGCCTGGCTGAGAAGGAAAAAAGACACATGCCTCCCTGTCCTGCTCCCCAGATAACAACGTGACTGTGGCCAGGCTGACAAAACATAGTAGTTGGATAGTTTTTCCTCTAAAACCATCCAGATTTTTGTTTTTCCTTTTAGATTGTGGTATTCCTACTACCATATGAGTTTGGGGATCAGATAAACTTAGTTAAAACTAAGTTAAAATTGTTACAAAAAAAGTAAAAAACTCAGTTAAAATTGTTACCAAAAAAGTCAAAATGAACTCTTGAACTTAATAATAAACCTGTGAATTACTGTTCTTTTCCTCTGTTGGCATACTTCACTACTTTTGGGTTTCCCTCTGACATGAAAATTTCTGTTATGGTTGCAGCCTTGCCAGGGAAGTTAAAAGCAGGAGAGACTGCTGGATAACTTGTTCACAGGAGGTAGGCAAAGAGATAAACCTACATAAACATCTTAAGGTTCAGACACATCTTGCAGCTGAATTAAGCTGCAATCCCTCTGCCCAGATTTGCTCGTTCAGTCCTTTCCTGTGTTTAGTGAGGCTGACAAAGTCTCACAAATTTCATGCAAGCTGTGGGATAATTGAAGTTTCTGCTGTTCATGTTTGCCATTTCTCACAAAGTACTGGAGGTACTAGCTCCTGTGCTTGATGTTTTCTCCCTGCTGTAACACAAGCTTCTTGACAGATTAATAGCATGTATTTTATCTGTGAATTTTTATAGTGTGCTGTGAACCCTGGGAATACTTTTATTGCCTATCATTTTCTCCAGAAAGTGAGTGATTATCTGTACTTTTTTTTTCTACCATGAGAGTTCAGGCTGGTATTGACACTTTCTGGGACGATCTCTACATATAAAGCACATTTCACAGTAATATTGGCTTGCTCAACTACAGTTCTGTGACTTTTTCATGTATTGAATCTATTGGTTCCCAGGCAGAAATGTCACTTTACCAAGCTGAGGAGGAAAAAGCAGTGCAGTCCCTCATCCATTTTCCAGACTGGGATTTTCACCCAGGTCTACAAATCCAGCTTCAGGTCTGTCTTGCACTCCAATATACTGTGATGTGTGTCTGTGCATCACCCAAAATCACATGCATGTGTCTGCATGAGAAAATGAACTAATTATGTAGAAGGTCTGGAAGTCTTGAAGTAACAACACATGAGGTTGTTATCTCAAAAGGCAGGAGTCACAGGGAGCTTTCTCTGAGCTTTCCTCATGAACCACATATCTCCAGTTTAAAGTTTTGTGGCGGCTCATGATCTCCAGCGATCATGGACTTCATCAGGTAAAAAGATGTTCTGCTGGAGGGGGAAGAGGAGATACGTGGCATAAGCAGAACCAGGTTTGGAAGAGGATTCAATGCCCCAGAGGAACATTTTCCCAATTTCCTTAGAGGATCTTCGGCTCCTTATGTGTTGTCAGAGTTTCGTCAGTCCCTAACTGTCTGGTGTGATTTATGTGATTTACAAACCACTCCTCCCATTTCCCGCTCCACAAGGCCAGGAGCTGGCTTGCAGCACATTTTAGTCTGAGAAATGGGTGATAGTTGTATCTAGGAGAATTAGGCTCTGGCTTGTGCAGGAGAGGAGACTCTTCAACTTAGTTCTTGCTTGTTTAGGCTCTTCTAGGCACCCAGATGTGGGGATAACAGGGAATGGAACAAAGACAAGGAGACATACTTGCTTCCAAAGACCACCTGTTGCATTTATTACAGAACTGAAAATTGTTGAAGAACATTTTGTGAAATTGCAGGGAGGTATCAAGGTGCTATGCTAATTTAGTGTCTTAAAGATCAACGATCTGTACAAGAATTGCACAGGGGTGGTTCAGTTTAGAAAAAAGAAGACTGAAGAGGGATATGATAAAAGCCTTACATTCATAAAAAAGCAGCTCGTTCTCTATAGAAGAGCCATTAACTGTTCTTTGTGTCTTCTTAGATAGGACAAGACAACAGGAACATCATGTTTGAAAAAGAGAGCTAGGGTTGCCTCCTGGGGATGGAGAGGCGGACCCACTTTGGCAATGGACTAGCCAAAGGCACTGCAGGATAATTTTGGTTTCACAGAGAAGAGTGTGGAATGTGCTGAAAGCTCTTCAGCATCCCATGGCTTTTGTGTTCAAGATCTGGCAAGTTTTCAAACCAAATTTGAAAACTTTTGTAGAAAAAAAAAGTGAAGATAGACTGTGTACCTCAGCTGTCGTCATGTGGCCATGGTCACCAGCTACTATATTTTGTGGGATTGCAAAGGCACCTGGGGTTTGAAGGAGGGCAATTTCTTTTCTAAGGCCTGGGAAAGTAGGATGTATGAGAGTGGCTGCTGAATGTGCTCTTCAGCAGATCAGTTACTGAAACCAGATTGTTGCTTAAGGCATTCTTTTAATGTTCTTAAAAACACCTGAAGTCAACTCAAAACCTGAATTCTGTATGTTATGTGTGGCCAGGGTCAAAACAAGGGAGATGTGACACCACCACCAAGGGCACCTGGAGCAGGGTCTTTGGGAGGAGCAAGGTACACACACACAGCCTGCATACGGAGATCCAAGGACGTCTCAGCCAGTGCGAGGGCTTACGCTGACTTCACTGTTCACAAAATCAAATGCAAGGGAAAGAAAGCAAGTGACCAGGAGAAAAGCATGACGTGGAAGAGGGAACAAAGGGAAGGAACTGAGGAATGAGAAACCCCAGAAAATCAAGTAAGCTGGATACTGAGATACTAGTTTTGGCCTGAACTGTGAAGGTTGTTCACTACTTGATTCCTAGAGATTTTTTCCCTACTCCCTGTCTCAATGTTTAATAGTTATTTGTGCTGTTAATACACCTATCATACAAGGAGCTGATTCAGAGCTCAGACGTGCAGTGATCCTAGGGTCTTGAACTTTGGGACAGAAACACTCCAAATTTAATTCTTCTAGTCAAACTGACACTTTCCAGACCACTAGGCTTAAAATATGGGTTTATATTCTTCTTATGATTGGAAAATTGAAGTAAAATGTTTTCATTCTCATCCCCCCACCTTCCAAAAAATACATCATATATTTAAGTATCTGTATCTACAGATGTCCCTCTCTATATAGACAGTATATCATATCTTTAACTACACATTCAAAAAACATCCAGATATTTAAGCTTAACCCACCAATGTGAACATACCAGAAAAGGGAAATGCCAAGATAAAAAGACCAATGTTGTTTTCATATTTCTAGACATATTTCTAGGCAGAAAGCAATGTCACAATGTTGGTCTTTTAAAAAAGAAACACAAAGTTGTATCCAGTGGTTTCCACCCATGGAAACCCTCTGCCAAGAGTTTGAGAAAAGTTTTCATCTCAACAGAAAAAAACAGCTTATTGTTTCCATAGCTTGGCACAAAATATGGGAAATCCACCCTCTGCATTCCTTGTGTTGCTTCCAATCTGCTACTCAGACCTCTGGAAAAAGGTACACCTTTGCTTCTTCATTTTTTTGCTGAGGGATGTGGGAAGGACAGCAGTACAGGCCACAGCAACCTGAGTCAAAGAATTAGCATGGCAACAACTTCAGGCATTTGGGGAACAATAAAAAATTGCATAACTGTGTGCTGGATAACAACACTGGGAAATAAATTACAGAGAAAAGAGAAGCTGATATAATTGTTGTAAACAAAGCCAAGTATACAATTAGAGCTACTCAAGGCTTTTATTATGAGAAAGCCAGTTAATCCAACAAAATCCTTGTTCAGCTCTTTTTTTAAAAACAAAGCCAAAAAATTCTGTGCCAGGGAAGCAAAGTCCAAAGAGGAGCTATGTTTTATCTCCAATGAAACTAAGTAAGGGAGTAGAAAACAAGATTGTTTTTTTTCTGGAGAGCTTTTGTCGGGATAAATAACTGGACATCAAATATTAACATCAAACATAAGAATAAGGAACAGCAGGGATGAAACAGTCATTCTATGAAAATGAAGCCTGCAATTTACTTTTTTCAGGCTATCTGATCAGCTTGGCTTTTCCCCTGTGGCTGCACCCCTGTTCTTAAGTATTTTGTGCCGCAGCAGCACTGAAGTACTTGGAGTGTCTGAAAAGCACCTTTATAATTCTGCAGCCAGAGAAATAGCAATGTATCTGCCACAGAAACCCCACTGGTCAGTCCCCTTCATGCAGGTGAGGCAAGAGCACCACAAATTCCTGGAATAAAAGCAAGAGACATCCTGGGTTGTGATATGACTTGTTTATATGTAGGTGAGGTTATTTGAGTGGTTTTGCAGAGGAAAATAATGCAGTGAGACCCAGCAGCAATTTGGGGTGTAGGGAGATGGGAATACATGCTGTATGGGGTGCTTGAGTCTGGTGTTCATAGTGCCTGACTCCAAGCAGGACAGACATACTCATCCGCTGTTAGGAAGCGTTACCCTAAATAGGGCCAGCTGCATCAAATTCGTAGGTCAGGAGAGAAGGGCTAATGCTGGCAGCACTGCTGGCGAGCCCGCGGTGCAACCTGGCGACGGATGAGGTGCTGTGGAGCCTGCGCTGTGGTGAGAGAGGTGGCGAGGGAGCGCACACCTCTTACCATTTCAGCAGAAGGCTGCAAGCCTGGGGAGCACCGGAGATGCACTGCACACCAAACGGGTGGCTGGTCCCAAATACGTGGCAAGATGCCAGAAAAATCCCCACGGACTGAAGCGTCTTTGCCATCCGTCCCACTGCCCGGGGGTGAAAGCCGTCACCGCGAGTCACTGGCAGCAGCTCTCCAGATCACCTGTCGCCCTGAGGGGAGTCACTGCCTAGGGTGCGGGGCACATCATGGGGTGCAAGGGAAGAGAGTTTTAGAATTGCACAGGACTTATTATGGGATGCTTAGGGGGGAAACCAAAGGGAGGAAAGGTTTGTGTTTAGGTGATTTGGGGAGGAACGAGGATGAGAAAATAGAGGGGTAAGGGGACAAAAGGGCCAGTCACATGCAAACAATTTGCTGGTCAGTACACTCCTCTGGCTGTGCTCTGCACCCAGTCAGCACAGTCTGTCCTGTCTTCTTCCTAATTTGCTTTCCGATCCTTTCCTAGGTGAGGGACTTTGTTTTCTGTGTGCACGTGTGTGTAGGGGGTATGAGTGCAGCAGCTGGGGTTGGCCGTGGGTCAGAGTGTGACTGGAGCAAGTGCGGGTGTGCAAGTGTGTGATCGCCAGCCGAGATCAAGCCGAACCAGCCAGCGAGCAGGTGACGTGGCCTGGGAGCAAGGGATGGGGGGGGTCTCTGAGGGTGTAAGAGTACCTGTGTGCCTTTAGGGGCAAGAGCACAGGGGAGTTGGCGGTGGGACCAAGGGTGTCCTGGCCAGCTGCATGTGTGTGATGGTCCGTACCAGCAGCAGGAGCAGGGCTGCGGCCTCGGGAGCTCATATGGCCCCAGATGCCAGCAGCTGGGGACACTAGAATCTAGGGACAGCTACTGGGCAGACTGGGTGTCTGAGCCCAGATACTGGAGGAATCCACCTGGTATATATGTGCATATATATTCTCACTTAGGGGACCTTTGTTCTTCTCAGCTAGAGAAGGGATTGAGACGAGACTGTTGATGTGAATGTCTGCCTGTGATCTGTGTGGCTGGCCATGTATATTGTGGCTGACCTTGTATATACATATATATGTGGTATATAAACTTGTTCTCTGTGCATGCGCCTACTGGGAAAACATTTTTAGGCTCACTACTGTTTGGACCTGGGGACATGGAGCTGCAGCAGCCTCACATCTCTCAGGATATTGAATCCAGCATGCTATATTTTCCTCAAACAGCACCAAGTTTTTACCTTGGCCAGGGAATCTCCAAAATCTATGTAGTTCCTTCTGAACTTGCTTTAGCTGTTCCTTGAAGTCAGCCCTATTTCTTGAGCTGACATGGGGGTAGGTTAACAAAGTAGGCAGTTTTTAGAGCTGGTTGAGGTGCTTCAGAGGGGATCACAAGGTTGCTCCCTCATCTCAGTCGTAGATCCATCTTCCTTTCATGCAAGATACTCCAGGAAGCTGTCGGATTGCTCATTATTTGCATTTTATGGAAAGCTGAGCAAAGTGTGCTTTGGCTCACAGCCAGCAATAGTCAAGATAACAGTTTGTAGACACTCTGAACTTCAATTTGAGAAGTAAAAAAAAAATAAAGCGTAAATGCAATTCTGTGGCTTATTGAGCAACAGCACAATTTCTGACACTCATTTCTCATTTGGGTAATGAGAAGGACATTTATACATTACACTCATTTATGTCATAGGGTGAGTTTCCCTGATGCTCTAAAAAAACCCCAGATGTTTAAGGAAAGAAAACTTATTACAATTAGTGCTGGTTGACAACTTCTGATGGTGTGTTTACTGCCTGCAAATCTGTGATTCATTGAAACTGAAATTTGGTGCGAACACGTTTTAGTGGTTCTTCCTCAAGGATGAATATGCCCTGCACATCCCAGCCCAGTTAAGACTTTCTTGAAGTTTTCAACTCCCTGGCAGACTTTGTTGGCACCTGCACTGTCAGGTTACAATTCTGCCACAGGCAACACAGAGCTGTTGCTTTCCTGAAGGCCTCAGAGAAAAAATAACAAATGGTTTGCCTTCTCCAATGTCAGCTCACTGTCCTGATTACCAGAAATGTCCCTAAAGCCAGCTTTTATTAAGCCTTGCCACTCCTAAGAGCAGTAGAGCTGGAAAAAGGAGAAGCAAAAAGCCCAAGCAGGATAGTAGAGAAAAGAAAGAGTGAAAAAAACCCCCAAACATTTCCTGGTGTCCTCTGGCAGAGAGCAGCCATCCTGAAAAATGGATAGGTTCATCCTTTATCTATTGTGTGCTTTGCTTGTAGGTTGTCTTTGACGTATGATTTACCATTAAATATCTGCTGCCTGTCCTTGAAGGGAACTCTGTATTTCAAAAGGTACAAAAACATCCCGCTGAGGTAATCTTCTAGGCTATTCAGTACAGCCAGCTGTCTTGCTGAGCTGTATCTCTTAGGACTTTTTGGTGTGGGGTTGTCTTAATTGTGAGGCACGGTGCAGCTGCCTGAATTGGATACCTCCTGAGGAGGAAAATGATGAGCTGCTGCTGGGAAAGATGGTTTCTTGGAGACCACAGCACCATGTTTCCTCTTCATTGTCTCTACACAAGTACTGTCCCAGCAGCTCTGAGGGCTGTTGGGCCTTAAAAGCATTGTGAACTCTTGGGAAACTGAACAAGAGGACACCTCTGAAAAGCTCTTGGGGACATCAATTCTAAGCCTTTGTCTGGGCAGCAGGTTGAATGTCAATTGTTGAATGTAGAAATACATTACTAGTATTTCTTTCACACATCTGGAAGAAAAAACATGGGCAATTTAACGTTGGGTTTACTATGTGTCTCATGGCTGAAGGAAGTGACATGTCTAATCTGCAACCTGTGTCGAGGAAGCTCTGCTATACTAATAAGTAAAAGAAATGTCATCTCTTCAGAGGTGGCTGAACAGCACCATAGCACTATCACAGATGCCGCATAAGTCCTACAATGCAACATATGGTTTTCAGTTGACTTTACCAATGTTTCACTCCGTCTCTTCCACTTTGTTACTTTGGTTTGATTAATTTATGGGTAAGGTTTTTCATTTTCATAAAGTTTCACTTGCAAAGTTTTTCAGTAACAGGCTGAAACTGCCTTCTCTGTATAGTCAGGGGAGTCTGCCTGAAGTCCTGTGAAAATCTGGCTTATGCTTAACTTTGTCCTTGAACACTGAGCATTTCCTCCTCAACTTCCCCTCAGAAATCCCACTCTCCTTTGCTTGCAGTCATCTGTGAAGGACTCCTGAATAATTCAACAGTACAAAGCGACTGTCAGTACCCTTGGCTCATTACTGTCCAACGAAGTGCCAGAGGCTTCACCACATCCTCACCTGTCCCATCTGGAACACATAAAACTCTGTGACCATTTCTTTCTCCATAAAAAGACCTCCAACTTATATTAATTGTAGCTATGTTCTGTATGAAGCAAGCAGTTAACTCCCAGTAATCTCACGCAGCAGCCACTTTCCCACACTTGCCAAGCTGATACCGGAGCTTGCAGTCAGCAGAAGCAAGCCTGTGTATTGAGGTTTAGTATACATCCCTGTCCATCTTAGATACATGCTTATATGTGCACATGCGTGCCCTGTTGATGAGCATGTTTCCCTCTGAAACCCACTTTCCTCATAAAAAAATGCTCCGAGGACACCTCCTTTTTATAGAGCATTGCAAAGTATCTGTGGGTACTGCTAACTTATCAATGGAAGTTGCATGCAACAGTCCTGGGTCCGTTTTCAGGCCGGCCTTACACAGTCACTGGGGCAAGGTGAAAGTTGAACAGAGAAGCACAACTAGTCTGCCACCTGGGGCTCTGCACCACATCCTCGTTCCAAAACATTTCCAGAAAAATGCCCTTTGCCAACAACCAAAAAGGCTGACTCCAGCTTCCCCAGTGCATGGGCAGATTTCACCAATGATGGTGCTAGAAGCTAGGCTTCTGACAGGATCTTAATGTATATGCCCTGTGTTGTGTGGTGAAGTTGTGGATGGCTGCAGGACTGCCTCAGGAAATATGCCCTCACTGTGAAACAACCCATGGGGAAAACCAATCCCAGCCTGCTGCGTTGAGCACAAGGGGCTTCTTCCAGTACAGCCCTTCACGTGAACCCTGCCTGGAGTCTTGTATTGCTACGGGTCCTTGCTCACTTATCTTGGAGGACAGCAGTTGATAACAGTATGCACACACACTCATACAGATATATATTCACATGTACACACATTCAGATGCAGAGCACAAACCAGGGAACCCGGGAATGATGCTGCTTTATGCATCTCCCTAAATAATTTAGAAGCTCTTTAAAATGGGGGGATTCCTGCTCCAGTATACAACATCACCTTCAGCAGGTTTGCCTGGCACTACTACAGAAATAATGTGGCGGTTGTTAATTATCAGCAAAAGGAGAGGTTTATACATTAAAAACAATTCTTTAAGACAGATCTATATTTACATCTACCAAATCATATCCTTCCGGTAAGAATGACAAAATGCTTTTTGCAGGACAGGAAGGCAAATTCCCATGTAACACCTCCCCTGAATCCACAAGCTGGATTGATCTTTGATTTACTGGTGATCCCTAAAACCATGGATTTTACTGTGCTGCAACTCAGACTTATGGCTTCTCTTCTGACTTTTCTTTCTGCCCTGAAATCAGAGTGTCTGCTTAATGAGCTTAAGCATGGCTGTCAGGATAGTAGCTGTAGTGAAAACAGAGAAAAATCTCCAGCTTGCTTCTGGAACAGACTTTTCTGCCTATGGTAAGAGAAAAAGATGCTTGGGTTTACAGCAAATGAGCCTTTACAAATGAATTTGGCCTGGCATGCAATACCATCTTCCTGTCACTGCAAAATAAATTCACCCTGAAAAAATCCCTTTTGATAAACAACTCTGAAAGTGACTTTGTCAGGTTAGAATTTAAACAAGAAGTCTCCTGTCTGCAGCAGGCCAAAGTCAGGGAAAAATAGTGATGGATTCTCTCAGCTATACGCAGCTGGGTTTTTTCACCCTGGATCCCCTTTCTTCAGGGCACGGTGTGCTCCCAAAGGCAGATGCTCTGAGCACGCTTCATGGGCAGATGCTGCTGCTCTGGTTAACTAAGCAAGAGGCAAAGAAAAGTTGTTGTGAGTGAATCATTAGAGCTGTGCTAGCTAAGTATGGCCCCTGGAAGAGCCACCTCCTTGGAGTCAGAGCAGATATTCTTTTCAAAGACAAGCTCCAGTTTCACCAGACTGGGCCACAGCTTGTCTGCTCCATGGTAAGAGGACATCCCCTCTGCATTAAGCAGCCTGGGTGAAATGCCATGCTCTGTATGACACAGGACGACAGGGCTTTACAAGCCACAGCAGGACCTTTGGGCCATCAGCCGAGTCATCCCAGGACTGGAAACAGGGCAGGCACCTCCCTGAGGACCAAGAGCTCATCAGGATAGTGCAGAGAAACATGAATTTTCTCTGTGCCCATGGGTGACACAGCCTGGCCAAGCAGGGATAACATTTTCCTACCTGTAGTCTATAATGTCACACAGACATGGAGAGTGTCTGTGAAGTCCAAGTGGGCAGGCAAGCTTCAACCTATCTGCCACTCCATTAGAAATTTTTCTTTTGGCATTTTAATATTTTTAAAAATGTGGTATTCCACAACCCTTGGATGTGCAGGTGTTGTTCCTGAGTGGCTGTTGCAGAATGTCAGCCAAGCCCAGATTTCCCCATGGACACTACTACATCCTTGCTACCATTCCTTGTCTCACAGGCTGGTGAGGGCTGCCTAAGCTGGGACCTCCCTGCACACATCCCAGATATGTTAACAGCCATTAAAATTTTATTCTCAACCTACTGAGACTATCAAAGAATAGAAATACACCTTTCCAGAATTTCTACTCTTGGAATTAGCAGATTTTTCTTTCTTCTTGGATATATTTGTGAAAGTTTGTCAGGGTCAGGAGACTCTTGTTCCAACCTAAGAGTCATGAGGACAGCCTATTTGTTTATTCCTATGACTTCTAGAGGAAGAGGATGCCAACATGATCAAGGTATTTCTGTCCTAGAGCAAGGGACTCCTTCCCAGAACCCCAATCTGTAGATAAGTGAAGGTCTCTCAGCTTTGAATTAGAACTTATTGAAAGCTCACTTGTCTCAAAACTTCTGCTCCACTGCCTTGGTCCCACAGAGGTCAGACTGTTGGCTAGATCAAATGTTCAACATAACCCTAAACCACTAATCAAGCTATTCTTCCCCTGCATTTTCCAGTAATCTCCCAAAATGTATCTTCCCAATGTATTGTTTGAACGAACTCACCTGTACTACATGTTCCATTTCCTTTTAGAATGAAGGCCCATTCATGCTCTGCAGCATTGCTGAAGGGTTTCCCAAAGCAGGTGGTACTGCTGCCATCTTCTTTTTTTAGGCTACATGTCTATAGTGGCCCCTTGCAAAGTCTTGCTTCATGATATAATCTGTTTCAGCCTTTTCCAAGTGATGGGTATTGTCTTAGTGTTTCTGCAGCCAATAAAACCTTGGGGTGTGAGCTGTCCACACACAGGTACCCTTACACAGAGCTCTGCAAGTCTTATTTGGCCCAGATCTCCTTGTTTCCAGTATTTGCCCTTTCAACCCCATCCATCTATTTAAACGTTTTATTTGGCTGTGCAAGCCTTCCTCTGCTTGGCAAATTAAAACTGTTTTGTCAAAGATTATCTATGGGTCTTGTAGTTTTCTGTCTTTCTCAATCCCCTTTGTTCCATCCCAATCAGCATTACCCACCTTGTTCAATTTTTATGTGTACTACTTAAGTTTGTGTTTCCAAACCAATTTCAGAAATAAAGCTCAATTGTCGTCTTTTTGACTAACAGCCAGTGATATCTCCCAACTACTTTTGGAGGGCAACAGAGCCAACCATGAGAAGGAAATTTCAGGGAGAGGGACAGGAGAAGGAAAGAAAGAAAGTAGGGAAGAAATGAATGAATGATTGAATGAATGAATGAATGAAAGGAGGGGGGAAGGGAGGGTGGGGGGGAGGGAGGAAGGGGAGAGGGAGGGAGAGAGTCTGCAATCCCACAGTGAGCCAGAGAATCTGAGACTATAGAAACTGCGTGAATTATTGATGAAATAATAAAACTTTTAAGGGATTTATGTGCTAATTAATAATAGAGTTAATTCTTATTAAATGGCAAACTCTCTGCTTACGTCGTGCAGCACTGCTATTATGAAAGCAGCTCTGCTTTCTCCTGCTCCAGGCTGTGTTAAATGCTAACAGGGATTATGCCCAGAAGTCACAAACAGAAAAAGGTGCTTTCAGATTCCCTCTGCACCTCTTTTCTTAACCTGTACATTAATCTCAGCAGACAAGAAATGTGAAGCCAGGAAATGTAGTGTTGCCCTCAACGTGAAGACTCCTAGCTACATGCAGTTCAAAAAGACAGTAGTTGAGAGACTTTAGTTTGCCTAATGAAAAATTGGTTTTGCCTTCACTTTCAAAATCTGGAGGTTGTAGAATCTTACAGATGTGGGAAGCATCTTGCAATACGAGTCTGCTCAACTCACAGAGGAGAGTGAAATAAATTAGCATTTTTTGGTTTTGAGGTGGATAACTAGATATTGCAGTGACTTTCTTAGAAAAGGGGAAGGTCTCCATCACTTGAAATCTTGGATCAGACCTCTTCTGAAGTGACATTCTTCAATTCAACAAGAAGTTGTCAGATTCAATCATCTGGCTTTTAGATAGAAAAGAAAAAAACAATTCTACCTGTTCTTTGATCAGACTGGAAGGTTATTGCAACCCCATACTATTTTTTTGTCTATGAGCTGTTGGTTAGCATGTTGAAGGTATTCTACGATGGACAAGAGTCATAGGAAGAGGTTGTTGAAGAGAGTAAAGATATTTTTATAGGAAAAGAAAATATATTCTATCAATCAGGCTAGCTAACATTCTCAGAAGAGACAGACACAATTTGAGGTGCATAAACTGAAAAGAAGAGCAGCAACTTTCAAGAGAACCTCATGTTTAGGGTATCTGTTCTGAGTGTACAGTGTGTGACATTTTCTACCGTGCTGAAGGTGCTTTCACCTGCCTCCACTTGTTTGCAGGCAACGAGTTTCCCAAGAGCAGTTGTGTAGACACAACCAAGTGAATAGTAAATTGCAAAGTGGGAAAGGAGCATGTGAGTCAGGCAAGGCTAAAAGGTGATTCACACTGGCTTGGCCATCAAAGAAATAAATTGTAAATTAAACTGAATTCTGATCATTGCTTAGATGATTTGAAAGAGAAATGGTGTGTGGTAGGTTGACTTTGGCTGTCTGCCAGGTGTTCCACCAAGCCGCTCCGTCACTCCCCTTCCTCAACAGGACAGGAGGAGAAAATAGGACAGGGATTAAAAGCTTGTGGGTTGAGATAAGGACAGGGAGATCACTAACCAATTACCGTCACAGGCAAAACAGACTCAACTTGGGCAAAATTAATTTAATTTATTGCCAATTAAGCAGAGTAAGATAATGAGAAACAAGAACAAATAAAAAACAACTTGCCCCCACTCCTTCCTTCTTCTCAGGCTCAACTTCACTCATGAATTCTCTACCTCCTTTGCCCGAAGGCCTCAGGGGGATGGGGGTTGCAGTCAGTTCATAACACTTTGTCTCTGCTGCTCCTTCCTCCTCATGCTTTTGCCTTGCTTTGGCATGGGGTCCCCTGCTCCAGCTCATGGGATATAGTCCTTCATGACCGTCTCCAATGTGAGTCCTTCCCACAGGCTGCAGTTCTTCACAAACTGCTGCAGCATGGGTTGCTCCAGCATGGTTCCTTTCCACGGGGTGCAGTCCTTCAAGGATAGACTGCTCCAGCATGGGTTCATAGCAGGGTCACAAGTCCTGCCAGAAAACCTGCCCCTGCATGGGGGCCTCTTCATAGGACACAGTTTCTGCCAGGATCCTGCTCCAGTGTTGGCTCTCCACAATGTCACAGCTTCCTTCAGGGCATATCCACCTGCATGGGGTCCGTCATGGGCTGCAGTGTGGATATGTGCTCCACCATGGACCTCCATGGGCTGCAGGGGGACAATCTGTATCACCATGGTCTTCACCACGGGCTACAGGGGAATCTCTGCTCCAATGCCTGGAGCACCTGTTCCTCCTCCTTCACTGACCTTGGTGTCTGCAGGGCTGTTTCTCTCACAGTTTCTCACTTGTCTCTCCTAGCTGCAGTTGCTCAGTGTTTTTTACCCTTTCTTAAATATGTTATCCCAGAGGCACTACAAATGTCACTGATTGGCTCAGCTTTGGCCAGTGGTGGGTCTGTCTTGGAGCTGGCTGGAAGTGGTTCTCTCTGACATGGGGGTAGCTTCTGGCATCTTCTCACAAAAGCCATCCCTGCATCCCCCTCACTACCAAAACCTTGCAACATAAAGCCAACACATGGTGTTAGGCAGTTTTGGAGAAAGTGATACAGATGTTATTTGTGGAATGGAAAAAGAGGTGGTTACTCACAGAGTTACAGACTCACAGAAATGCTGGTCGGAAGGGACCTGCTTAGAGCAGGATTCTCACCAAGTGCTAGATCAGAGCAGCTGTGGTTTTGCCTATATGAGTTTTGAAACCCTCCAAGGATGGTGACCCGCATCTCACCAATGTCTGGGCATGTATCACCATGCCAGGAAAAAATTTTTTCAATGCCCAACCTGAACATCCCAAGCTGCAACTGTGGCCATTGCCTTTGTTACCTGGACATGCTGAGGGGAGTTTGGCTCTGTTATCTTTGTACTTGCCACCCAAGCTGTAGGCTGGGATTAGACGTCTCTGGCTTCCATTTTTCTGGATTAATCCAGCCCATTGCCCTCCACCACTCCTGAATCATTTTGGTAGGGTCCAAATGGACCAGCAGTCTGTAGACTGATGCAATTGTGGAGATGGTGTGTGTCAGAAATCCAATACTACTTTTGCAAGCCTGATTTTACAGATTCAGTAACCAGCAGAAAATTTCAAAGGTCTACCTCAGTACAGTGTAGTTCTGTCAATATCCCATTGTCAAGCACTGGGTCCATGGTGCATATTCAAGCTGACAGAAGCCCAGCACACAGGCTGTAAGATCCACGTACAGACAGATGTGGAGCAGCCCTTCAACCCACATGTGCACCAAGGCAGTCATGGCAGTGCACTGTGTGACGTGCTGTTCTGTGCTGTGAGGTTGGATATAAAAACCTGGACTGAGAGGAATTGGTTCTTCTAGATCATGGGATCACAGCAATTGGAGATGTGCAAGTGACATCATGTTTTAGAATAAGGGCATTTGGGATTTAAATTTTACTCTTCAAGAATAAAATTATTTTGCTTTCTGACATTCTTGGTCAAGCAACTGACTAGTGCTGGTGGGCATCATGCTCTCAAAATAATCCTGAAATGAGAGCAGCAATTTTGCTGGAGTGGTTAATCTGCCATACCTCTGATTTCTTTTTTATCCACCCTACAGTAGCTACAAGTCAGCAGCAGTAGACAGAGCTGTTTGCCTGCATCTTCTCCCCAAATGTTTCTCAAAGGATAACCTATGTTATTCAATTTTGAATTTATTTTAAGCTAGCAATGAAGCTTTTGTTTCCTGGAACAAGAATGTGTAGAAATCTATGGGCTCTTGTAATCTATGGGCTCCTAATCCTTTTAACACCTCATAACCAGAGTGCACAGGAGATAGTAGGAGAATCCGTTAAAAACAAATTAGCAAGAAACAATAATGAAGATTTAAAAAATGGAGGTCTTGGTAAGCTGCTTAGAGAAGGATATTTAAAATTTCTTTTTGAAGTTTTACATTCACATATTTATACACTATTGCAAAACTAAACAGGGTTCTGCAATATTTAATATCACCTTTTGTCATTACTCATGGCTGCATAGCCTTCGACATGTGTTACATTCTGTTATTTTTCTTCATCAAGAACTTCACATCTTTTTCGTTTAATTTTATGCAGTGCTTTTCTTTCCCTCCTGAGTATTTCAGATTTATTCCATGTTTTATTCACCCACTAGTGAACTTCTTATTTCCTTTGAGAATCCTCTGCATAAAAAAAGCCTTTATTCATTTAACAGGGAGAGTCCAGATGTCTCCAGCTAAACTGATGCTGTATTTTGCACAATCCTATAAAATCAGGGCATTAAAAGACTCTAATCCCCTCGCCCCAAAGGAATTACATTAGTGTCACAACAATGTAACCAGATTTGGGTTCTAACTCGTTGTCTTAAGTTTTAAGTTCTCATTCATTATCAGCAGGTCTGAGAAAATATTAGTGGTTAAGGCATTTGGACTGGGATTTAAGAACAGCCAAAAGGAGTTAGGTACACAGCTCTCATTTCACTCTTATTCTGTAGGGCCAGGAAAGTGTTGTAGGATAGGGTTTTTCTAGAAATGAAAAATATTTCAAATATTCTTGCTATCCTCACAAGTATCTCATTTCTCCTTTGTGTTTTGGGTTAAAATAAAATTGTTTGTATTCTTTAAGTTGACACAGATCTCCACATTAAGGTTATTATATTCTGGAATAAACAACTTGTCTCTTTCTTTCTGCTTTAAAACTTCTCAGACTTCAATACATTTGGAAGTCAGAATTTGGAATTAGCTATATCACTCTGACGCTAAGCTTAACATGTACATTAAGATACATTTATACATCAGATTTTCTATCTGCAGCACCAAAATTAGCTTCCAGAGTGATTTCACCCTGGTTTTCCGTACTTACTTTCCATCTTCTCTTACACAAATCTTTGCCTCCATAAAGACGCCAGTGAAGCAAGATATATATAGAGCCATGAATCTTAGCTCTGGACAGTGGCTCCATTTATACATGTAGCTGTAGAATTAGTGTGTTTATGTGATTATATAATCAGTAAGTTAAATATACTGTTCTTTGTGTGCATACCTGCCCCTCAGCTTCAACAGTTCAAAAAACCATAAGACTTACAGAAGGCTCCTAAATCAATATCTGTCCACTTATTTTTCAAGTGCCTGCAAAAATTCTGTTTGCAGCATCAGTCTAGATAACCCCCAATTTCTCCTTTGCACATTCTAAAGATGGTGAGTAAGAACAACTGTGTTGTTCCATGAGAGATGATGCAGCCTCCAGCTACAATTCAGCACAGCCGCTGTGTTCATGACCATGTCCATCCACAAAACCAGCAAGAGATTGGCCATCCCCATGAGTTTTTGCAGCCTTTGCATGCAGGTCATGAATATTTGAGTCCCTCTTGTTTTAGCCATGCCCCATTATATGGAGTGCAATGGCATGGCCCCTCTTCTTACAGGGCCCTACAAAGAGCTGTCCTATGGTCCTTCCTGTGTGGGGCTGTGGCATGGGATTGGCCATCCCCATGAGTTTTTGCAGCCTTTGCATGCAGGTCATGAATATTTGAGTCCCTCTTGTTTTAACCATGCCCCATTATATGGAGTGCAATAGCATGGCCCCTCTCTTCTTGCAGGGCCCTACAAAGAGCTGTCCTGTGGTCCTTCCTGTGTGGGGCTTTGGCATGGGAGAGGTGCTGGGGCCCTGGCTTGTAGTGAAGAGCCATTTATTGGGGCTTTGAGCTCAAAAAAGTCCCATGAGAAGTCATTTCTGTCAGATACAGCCTGTCCTTCTGACTCCTTTCAACCCTATAGCACAGGGTGTGGGACATGTTTCTTGCCACATTGCCCCATGTTTGTACCTCAGAGAAACAAGAGCTCTAGCTCCTGTGTGTCAAAACACCAGGCTTAGTAACACTAACAGCTGCAAATCTCCTGTGGCCAAGAAGATCCTCAGGTCAGGAGCTTTTTTTACACCTCTCTGCAATACAACAGATTTTAAGAACATGCCTTGGGCATTACAATGTGTGGGGCAACACTGTAAGCCTGAATAGCTGCTCTCTGCTGACTTGAAACCCAAAGCTGCCTGAATTTTGGTTCTTGAAAATCAGGTTGAGGGGGTACTGACAAGTTGTTGAAGGCAAAGGAATCTCGAGACTGTTCCTGATGCAGGTCATGCATTTTGTGAGCAGTGCCTTAACATGCTGGGGTTTAGTATGGTTTCCTAGGACACAAGGCACATGTGATCCTGCTGCCTGTCCGTCAGTTGCACTTCAGTCTCTTGACCAATCTTACACAAATTTGGCAGATACCAAGTCCCTTGAAATTTTGTGAAACAAGATGGACAGGATAGAGCAGTCTTTGTCTGCTTTTCTGGCACCAGTGAGAAAGACTGCACTGTAAGATCAGCCCCTCTGAGACATCAGGGGAGACACACGCTTGGGTCTCAGGCACACTGCTAGGCAGAACAAGCATTTTTTGGAAGAGAAAAGCCGTTGGGGAACCATGCCATTTGTGACATGAAACTAGGCCCTGTTTTCCCCATATTGGCTGGTAGTGGGGTAATCCAGACCTAAAAGAGGCTACAGCTACCCAGGGCTTGTGGCACCTCCAATAGCTGTTTAATGGTGGTGATCCCCTGGCAGACGTCCGTCACTCTCAGGTGTGTGATGTAAGTGGGAGCAGACAACTGGGCTCAGTTGTCCTCCTGGAGGCTGGTCACTTCAGGGTATGCCATGATTTCTGCTTAATACAGTCCAAAACTCTTCTTACATATCCCACATGTACAGAGAATATGCAGCCTCAGAGTGATTTTGGACATGCCCCACGCACTCTCCCATCTGCATTGCCTTTGCCTTTTGGATTCTCACCACCCAGGCACCCTTCCCTCTGCATACAAAGTTGGTCCTGTTTGTTATGGCTCTTCTGGTCCAGGCACAGATGCAGTCGTGCATGCAGTCTTCACCTTGTTTCTGGGCTTTATTAAGACAGTGACTTTGTTTTCTTTGGCAGGGAGAGTTCATATTAATGATCTGTTTTGAGTTTTATTTCTTTATTACAGCCAGCGGTCAACAGCATATGCCACCTCTGTACCTGCTGACAGTGTAATTAGGCACCTGTTTTCTCCAACAATGACCTCTCTTCCTCCCCCAAGTCCTGACCTCATAAATAAAACAAGCCCTGGTGCAGGTGGGAATGGTGTTGGTTCACTGCCCACTGGGCTTGGTCCTGAGCAAGGGAGCACATCAGTGCTGATGAAGGAGAGAGCTGGGGAGAAGTGGAAGAGCTTGGTGTGCAGGAAGTGGGGAGTGAGCCAAGGTGGTGGCAACTGCTGGCAGGTGGTGCAAGCTTTGGTGCAGGGTTGAGACAACAAGGCTTTCTCTGACTTCCCTGGTGCTGGATTTTGATCTGGAGGGGGGTTACAGTGCAAGGAATCCACCCAGAGACAGTTGGACAGGAGGCGGAATGCAGAGCAACGACACTGACAATGCTGCCCCATCTCCAGGGCACAGCATTTTGGAAGTACTCTGCTCCCCGCACCAGTGTGGCTGTGGAGTGCGTTACCCAGGTGAAGCCATGGACAGGGTGTTGTGGGCAGCTTAGGAAAAGAGCACTGGTGCACCCACACTTCCCTTCGTGTGCCGATTTAGCTACCAGCCCCACAACCGCGCAAAAGCACGTGTCTGTTATGCTGGGGTGTATGGCCAGCCACACCAGCTGTGCTCATCTTCAGCGCACGTGCGCTACCCAAGGCATATTGCTAATCAGCCAAAACATAGAGATGAGGCTCCTCTGGAATTCCTATCAGATTTGGACAAAACCAAGGGTCTCGCTGTAAAAATACTTTAGGCCTTGCTAATTGGTCGTGGGTCATCTCCTTCGCACTGCCTCTCACTCAGGCAGTGACTCTACCACAGAGGGATCCTGGCGTTTTCCTTCATCAGGCAGCTTTCTGACAGGCCTGCGGACATTGAGAAGGTTTCCTGTACAGCCACTTCCCAGTGAATTACGGACACCAGCCCCAACTGTTCATTCTAATGCAGCTTAGATGGAAAGATGGAAAAAAGCAGAGGTCATTTTTCTTCCTTCTGTCTCCTAGAGTCTAAACCATAAGCACACATTAAGTGCATACCTATAATTTATCTCTCTTTATGAGCTAAATGGTCCTTGTAGAAACTAATTTTAAAAAACAACTCTGGTTCCCAGGTTTTTTCCCCTAGATTCTTTTTTATTGTTTCTCATTACAGAATAGATGTAATTAGACGTCTATTCTCACTGTTCTGCTTAATTATGTGGTTAACTTTAAAACTCAGTAATAGCCATCTTCTATTTTTTGTCTGCTACCAGTTAACTGCTGAAATAATGATTTAGGGTATGTTTTACTTCTTACAGTTTACTATCTTTTGTAAAACATTCTCTCTACAGAGGAGTCCTATAACACTTTTCTCTCCCATTTTTGACTTCTTTTTGTGACTGGGGGCAATGCAGCAAGGCCGCATGTCTCACACGGGTTTGGAGGGCATATCCTTAGACATTCATGACTCATGCAGTGTGAAAAACCTCATTAGCTGGACTCTGCACAACTGATCAGGAGGGAAAATGTGTTTTAAAAAGATATCTTCCAGGATGATTTTTGCAAACCCCATCTGCTTTGGAAATGGAAAGATTTGGAAAACACTACCTCCAAGACTCATGGGTCTTCTAGTCTAGATACCTTCATTCAGACTTGAGGATGATATGATGTGTTCTTCCGTCTGATCTGTACCTGGAAGAGTTTGTTTGCCCCAAGAGGGGAGAATGGCCTCCTGAAAAAACTGTACTGAAGTTCCCACAGAAGTTCCCGTGAGTTATTCCACACTGATAGGTTTAGGTTGGGGTTATTTTAGTAAAAAATAAAATTTTGCATAGAGCAAAGTGTTAGAAATAAGTGACTGAAACCAAAATGTCAGAGGAAATGCAGGACTTGGGAGAAAGGGGAGTAGACCAGAGCTGATATTGCTATCTCCTCCAGCTTACCACACCAAAAATGTCACAGGTTTGATTTGATTGACAGGTAAAATAACTGCGCTGCTGTATTTTACAGTAATTTTGAACCACTGTCATGAGCACAGTGCAAAAATACTGTTGATAAAGAGGCTGGAGGGACAGTAAGGAAAGATAGAAACTGAAGAAAACTTTGACTTATCAAAGCTTCCTTGTGATAAGGGGAAACCAGCCCACGTGGTCACGGAAAACTCTGCCTAAGGCCATGTCTAGGGAATTTGTTAAGAGTCTGGGTCTTTATAGCACTTAAATACCTGCTTAGCTTGAATTCACATAATGCTGAGTGTTTGCTTCTTTTCTGTGCTGGCTCAGAGTCAAATGTATAAAGGCCAGAGGGGAAGTCTGGGTGTCCCAGTGAATTCTGTGAACTGCAACCTGAGCTTTTTAAAAACGATGGAAGAATTTATGCCTGTTGTCAGTTTGGATGGATCACTGAAATTGATCGCTGTATCAAGAGACAACTGGTGAAAGAGGTAGTCTCTATTTAGCCAACTAAATAATACACCATACAAAACTTCATGGAGAAAATTTGAATATATATTACAAACCTTTGTGTAATTTACCATCTTTCCTTTCAAGTCCAATATAAGGAAGGTGCAAAAGGATACTTCATTTAACAAAGGTTTAAAAATATTTAAGAAAGGTTTAAAAGGAGACGTATGTTGAGAACTACATGCACAAATATGTGACCATATAAATATTTTTCTGTATGTGTACATATGGAAACACATTTGCTTTAATCTCTGAAGAAGGTGGGAAAGTGCCTTGATGCCTACATATTTTTACCTGTGTGATGCTAGTACGTTTGTCAAACCCTGCAATATGGTAGCAGGTTCTGGGAAGTACCACTGTGATAACTTATCATATAGCGTCTCATTTTAATTTCTGAAGATTCAGGCATGCAAATGACTGGCTGTATGATCTCTAAGGGGTGAGTTATGATTGTTGAGGTTTTTTACCCATGATAGATGAGGAAATTACTGAATCAGCTGGAACCAAAGCAAGAAAGCCCACTATTGATGCTGGTTTTGTTCACAGAGGCAAATAGGCATGCAGGTCCCACCTGCAGTTGTGTTTAGTTCCAGCAGAAATTTTTTGTGAGGGGAAGATATGTTTTATGTCTATATCTAGGCACACAAAGCCATGGACTCCTTCCTGCTCACAACAAGTTGCACAACTGAGATCCTGGAGGCAATCTGATAGAAAAAGATGTTGATTTCTTCTTAGGGCAGCAGCTGGGATGAGGAAAGACAGAAGAGGTGATTGGGAAACTGGATCCTCATCTGCAGGCTGGAGGTACAGAAAAATGCCCTCCATTTGCAGTCATTCCCATTTCAGGCCTTTGTCTCTTGTCTGTGTGACAGCTTCCAAGCTGAAATTTTTATCCAGAAGATGATGACTGGGAAAATGTATCCAATAGATTTAACAAGAACTGAAACTTCTTATCATCTCCAGCACTTTACACACCAGTAGTATTGCATTTGCCTGGTATGTATGTCCACCTGACACATATGCCCTCTCTTGCCAGATAGAAGCAACACACCTGGTGCACGTATGTGCCTCTGAAACACTACAAGCAAATGAAGTAACTTTAGAAATAGTCCTGTGCTGTACCTGAATTAAAATATTGCTGATATACAGTGTGCACAGCCAGCATGGACTAATGAGCTGGGCTGGGAGTTGTGAGACTTCACTTGTAGATGCTTAATGTGAATAAAAGGTTGGCCAGTTAGCTTTAGCAGATTTTCTGCCCCTCTTTCTGTCTGCTTGCTTTATTTAGGTCACACCATTTTCAGAACCACAGATGCCTGTTAGCAAACCTGTACAGCAGTGGGGTCCTGGTGAGCAGATGATTGCTAAACAGGAATAAATCATGAGAAGTAGGATGTCTTTGGGGAAGTATATATTAGCTTAAACATTTCCCACTCAGATCATTGTGGCAGCTAAGCCTCCCCCTTCATTACTCGGCTGGAATCTGGATTGATTGGCAGGTGACCTGCATCCATCACTGCAGGTGTTTGGCAAGCCATAGGAACGCAGTGTAGGTCTGCAAGGCTGCGTATGAGCGGCAGAGCAACTGAGCGTGTGCTGGTACCTGCCAGACTGTTCTTCAGAAAGATGAGGGCTGGGGCTGAGTCAGGGGCTCCTGTGGGATGGCCCTGTGCCAGCGCTGAGGCACCTGGGGGCTTCGGGGTTTGCTCCAGGCCAGCAGAGCAGAGCCAGAGCACAGCTCTGCTGGGCAGGCTTCAGAAGAGAAGCATCCAGGGAGGAAAAAGCTGTTAGCAGGAGGATCTCTGTCTGGGGTTTTGCACAATTTGAGCTGATCCACTCTGCAAGGGGGGATTTCAGAGCTTCACTTACCTCATTTCCCAAGAAACCTCTAAAAAGAGAGAAAATGAGAGAGACAGAGACAGAAGAAACCAAAGCTTTTGACTGGCACCTACTCCCTCTGCTTTGGACCTTGTAAAATGACTGAAGGTCCTGGCACATATGGGCTCTTATATATCCCATAAAGCTGAGTGCATTTCATTTATGTCACACTTTTGAATACACTTGCATACACAATGAGCCATGCTGCCTGCCAGTGGAGGAAATGGAATAAAAGCAGAGCTGGCCAGAATGCCATAAGGGTTGTTCCAAGACCTAGCAAAGTCTGGCTGCATTTTCAGGAGGTTATTTAATCTCCCCGCTGTTTTATATTAAAGGGATAATGGTCACAGACAAGAACCACTGACACTTGTCAGGTAATGATCGACTACAGTGTCTTGTCAGGTCTGGCTGTAAACCAAGATATGGCTCCCAGGAACAGAGGCCCCCCAATGTCTCACCTGCTCCTTCTTGCAGGGCTTCAGGATGCTCCAGCCATGCTTTTGATAGAGCTGCTACCAGCTGTCAGTCAGAGGAGAGTTCAGGACATTGCAGGATGCTCTTGAAAAATGTCCATCACTCTGCACGAGCGTGGGAAAATCTTTATGTTCCTTTTGTGCCAAAGTGGAGAAGCCACGGCTCCTCTGACTGGCTGGGCTGACCAACAGCTTTTAGATTTGGGTATGGTGCAAAGACTGTTTACATCAGTATCTCACAAACTTTCCTGTGCCCCAGGGCAAGGAGGCTGGGCCCCACATGATAATGTGGCTGAGGGACGTAAGCCTAGCAGTCACCTGAGCTTTGCTGTATTTACCTTTAGGCTGCTCTTGTCCCCTGTTTACTGGCACAACATGCTCTTAGGCTAGGTACCCAGTGGTATTTACAGACTGAAAGATGCAGACAGATTTACTGGGATTGCCAAAGAAAAATGCATCCTTTGCAGTTAATTTCCCTGCTGGCATCACATACATTGAATCCTGCTCCATGGCCTTCTCTAAAACATGTGATTGCACCTCTCATGCTGAGACAGCCACATTATTAATCAAAACACAACATTAAACTAAATAAACGACTCAGAACTTTTTCAATTAAATGAAGCGAGATTTACCCCTCCTTTTCTCCTGCATTTACTTGCAGTGATAAGCAAAGGCACCCAGTAGCCTAAAGGGATATTCCGTATATTCCTAGCTTTGTAGTTTCACGCTTTCGATTTTGCAGTGACTGAGCTGCTCTCCTAGCAGCACACAGAAGGGAGCTCAGGCTGGATAGGAGCATATTGTGCACAGTAATGGAGTACAGGATTGAAAGACTGCAGTATTGTCCATGCTAGCAAAGAACCTGGCCCTGCTTGAGGTGGGCCTGATGCCTTGCGCATTGCTCCTCCTTGGGTTGATTTAACACTCACACTGATTTAGAGGCTAGGTTGGCATGGGCCATCCCGCCTTTGCTGTTACACCGTGAAACCCTGAGGTCCACAGCTTCAAAAGGACCTTTAAATGCTTTTTATACCAAAGAACCACAGCCAAGATCACTTCTAAGAGAGCCAGTGAAATGGTAACAGCCATGGAGCAATGTGAAGGGCTTCAAGAGTGCAAGGGTGCTCAAGATGCGGGGATGATGAAGGAGTACAAGGGGCAAGGAGAGAAAAGACTGTACCTTTGATGAAAATGCTGGGTTTAGGAAATGCTGTGTGTATCCTGTCTCCCAAGGAGATCCAGATATTCTGAAGAAATAGGAGAATTTCTGAAGAAATAAGAGAGAAGGCTGAAAGAAAAAGCTGGGGTTGTCTTCCAACCTCTTTACTTGTTTTGTCCCAGGTTAACCCAATCACACTGATTCTCAGACTTTGGTGATTCTCTGCCTTTTCACTTAAGAAAACTCTGCTTGGTAGGGCAGACCTGCCTCCCTATGGAGCTGAAACAGAGACTCTGAAAACATCCGTTCCAGGGCATATGCTTTTCCTAGGTACCTGTTTGCTGTGTAATAACGGGGGCAGAGACAGTAGCTGGTGTTCTAGGTGGTTAACCTTTGCAGTTTCTTTTTCCAAAAGTGAGGAGACAGGCAGAGTGGGAGGCAAAGGGAGCCTTGTGATAAAACTCTGCAACCTTCTGCATTGCAGCAAGGGAAAATTGAAGCTTGTCTTTGGCTTTCAGTCCCAAATTGTAGGACCCTGCAGGTCAGAGTCTGAGCTGGGAGGAGAACTTGTGAGTTGAGAACTCTTGCTTGTTGTGAGTTTGGAGTTGTATTTCAGTCCTCCCACCCTCCTATTTCCCTTTAATAATCAGGGGTCTGCCCAGCCTCCTTGCCATGGGTCCAGCCTACCAGCTATTCTTGTAGTGCCATTTCCCTTTTTCATTTATCAATTCCTTCCTCCTGCAGTAAGGTTCATGTGCGGTCAGTCTCCCTCCTCTTTACCCCTTTCTGCTGATTTACCAAATGTCAGCACTGTGCTGAGAAACAACAGTTAGACTTACAGTTCTGGCACAGCCGTACCAGTTTTAGCACCAGCTCTGAGTAACTAAGCACAAATTAGGGGTGAAAATCAGCTGTGTGTATACCAGATCAGATGTGCCTCCATGGGGAGAGATGGTGTAACCTTTAATAAAAAAAAATCTGCTTGTAAAGCATGCCTGTTCACAGCCTGAAACCTGCAATGTGGTACAGAGTCCAGCACGATCAGGCCAGCGTACCTTTCCACAATGCCACTGGGCTGAACCATGGTTCCTTCATTAAACAAACAGTTTTCTAGGGTTTCAAGGCCTTGAAGTCTCACAGGCCTTGGCCAGCATTTTTTTCAGACATTCAGACACTGAAGAGCTCTTCTTTGCCTACCAAAGACATGCATGTCTGTTTTTCCACTGATTCAGGTCTTCCTAGAGCTCCTCAGCTCATAGTCTGTGTAATGTCTAATCAGCCCTGCAAGACAACAAAATATGTTCTCTTTTTGGTCATGAAAGTTCTTCATAACATCCCTCATAGGCAGTACAATCAGAGTCCCCTTCTCAATATCTCAGTACAGCTCTGGGGAGGTTTCTGGAGCAAAGCCAGTTTCCACCAGCTAATTCAGGTGCTTAAATAATCATCAGTGTGTTTTGGATGTTTGATAAGGAAGGTCTGAAGGCGTAAGACCCCACTGATCCTTCCGTCCTCCACTGTACAGGGTAAGATGAAGCCAATTTTTGTCCATACCTGTCTGAAACAGTGAAAGACAAAATGGAATAAGTCAAAAAATGTTTTTTGTTAAAATCAGAGGAGCTGCCCACAACTGGCTAGAGAGATTTTAAAAATATGATCAAAGGTGGCTGTCTGTGCCTCTGTGGGCAGCATACTGTGTAAGGAAATCTCTCTCCTCCTTGAAGTGGTTTCTTTAGGACGAAAGCAGTCAGCAATTGTGGCATTAAAGAGATCAGCTTTAGACCTCTGAGTAGAGATGAAAGGGGAGCATTTATTGTCTGCAAGACACTGCTTCTGATTTTCTGCAGAATTGGCCAAGTAGCTGTGCACCAGTTACACTTATTTCAATGTGTGCAAGACTTTCTTCTTATGCAAAAGGTTGCACAGTTCCTATTTTCAAAGAAGATATGAAGTTTCAGGAAGAGCAGCAGATAACATCAAACACTGTAGCAGAGGCTCTGATGTGGGGCCTATTTTCATGCTCTTTTTGTTTCATTAGGAAAATGATACTGCAAATTTGAAAAATTCCTAGAGAGATTTATAACATCAAGCCCCCCTATCCCATCCCCAAAATGTGCAGTAGCTACTTCTGCTCAGACGATGCATCAACTCCTGCCGTTTAGGGGTGCTTTGTAAGGTGGAACAATGCAAAGCAGCAGGGACATGTGGTTGTAGCTTGTCCATGCTCTTTTGTTTCACTGTAGATCTGCTGAGCTTTGTGCTCCCAGTCAGGTTCCCACAAAGCCAAGGATTAAATTTAGGAGCTTTGACAATTCCTATTATAAGAGGAAATCGGTGTGTCATGTCCAGTTCTCCTGCTGCAACAATTTCACAGGACAAATTAAACCGTTAAGCTAGAACACAAGAGGATAACACCATGCTCTGATATGCAAAACAACTACTGTGACGGAAAGGCCACAAAAAGGAGGCTGTTTTGGCATTTCAGGCTCTATCAGAGGTGCCTTCCCAAGTGGGGCATCCCACATAGGCCAATTAATATCTGGACTGGCCATGTGGGGGAGCCAAGGCAGTGCTGTCCCAGCCCAAGTGGGAACCAAAAATGCCCTTTTGGCTCAGAGACAGCAGGGCAACAGCTATCAACCCCTTTATCTCTGAGGAGAGAGGGACTTTGCCTCATTATACATGGTACCAACACACACTACTCAAACTCACTTGCTAAAAGGTAGTGTCCGGGGCTATTTTTCCCCATGGGACAAGTTCTTTTCACCCTTAGGAGAAATGCAAGGTTCAGGGCTTGCTTATGTGTTTTCGGGGTTTTTTTTGCTTATTTTTTCTTTTTTTTTGGTTTCCCCCTGACCCACCACTTAACATTGACATTGCACTATAGGCTTTGCAGGACCCAGGTGGTAAGTTTTTATTCAGTTCTATAAGGACTGACTTCCATTTGAACATGCAGCTCAAATTTAACTTTCAGAGTATGTCAAGACCTGTAGTGTGGTACCCACAGCAGGCAGTTTCCCTGTGGAGCATCATTCCAGAATGTGGCACTGGGTGTCCTTGTGCAGGAAACACAGAGAGATGGCTCAGTACCCTGCAGTATTCTGTCTTAAGACTCAAGGTGAAAAAGGACCAAGAACTCAAGGCTGCTATTGCAGGCAGTAATTGGGGGAAGCAGTTAGCAAGGCACAGACAATTCTTCCAGCTCACATCTTTCAGCTGTCATCAGAACAGAATCCTAAATCAATATTATTGGTCTCCAGAGAGATTCAGTGGAGCTGAGTTAACATAACCTCATAAAGGACAGGGTTTCCCATTCATCTCAGACCCTAGCAAGAAACTATCCATTGCAGCTTTACTTCAGCAGCCCCCAGGAGCAGTCCCAGCGTTTCAGGTGCTCCTACATAAAATGTAACACAAAACAGGACTTCCCTGCTAATTCCAAAGCCTTCATTCAAAGTCAAAACAAGCTTCATCTCTAAGTTTGTAGAAAGGACAAAGCAGGCATGAATATAAGCCTCTCTGTTGGAGCCTTCCTTGTGACACCACCTTCCAGAGCTTCCTTCTTCAGCAATGAAGATGCCTGTTTGCAGAGCTGAAGGTGACAACGGTTGATTGCCACTAAATACCCTGCCAACAATAATGAGCATAGTTCTTTCCAGGCTTTTGTGCAGTATGATGTATATCATTGCTGCTGCTGCAGCAGAGCATGATCTTTCTTGCTCCAGCATTCCTCAGTGTGGACTTGTCCTCTGGCATTCTGGTGTTTTTCTCAGCCTCCTGAAATGGAAACATGACATAATGATATTGTAGTCCTTACCATGAGAGAAGTACTTCTTCTCTCCAGGAACAGCAAGGCCAATTGCCAACAGGATAAATGCCATCCCAGTGCCCTCATGTATGATCTGTGATGCTCTGGTGCTCTTCTGTACTAGCATGCCACTAGATGGTCACCACTGATACACTGACTACTTGAACCCATAAAATAATGCTCAGGCTGTGTGCATTGTGATAGTTCTTGGAAGCCACCAAGGCGAAGGGCTCCGGA
>NW_010542415.1:16487-23521 GCF_000687285.1 Phaethon lepturus | reverse complement strand
GTCTTTTCCAACCTTAATGATTCTGTGATTATGTGATTTGTCAGTGTAAACGGACAATGCTATTGCTTTATGGTTGCACCATCCCACAAAAAGAGAATGTGGTTTGAGCAGTCAGAAAAAAGAAATCTGGAATGTAATTAGGTAACATGTTATTTGCTTATGAGTTGATATATCTGTTGTGCTATAGAAGTCTGGGTAGAAGTGGCATAAATAGGTTAACTCCGTAATAATAATTTCCTCTACAAATTGAAAGGATCATCAGTATGATTCATAACACTTGCTAATGCAAGTATATTCTCCCTTTTTGCTCTGAGATTAATGAGTAAGAATGGCTGTTAACCTACAATACGAAAGCATTACAGATCAGGTCTCTAATTCATTAATATTTGTATTGATGAAACTGGACATTTATTTGGAAATACTGCTTTTTATGATTAAATTTCACATCTTTATGAAGATGTTTCAGAAATGAGAATCAGAGAGAATGTTGACCGACTCTGGTTACTAAACTTATTCTAGAGTAGTAGTTTGTATCCAGCTGTATTAAATTCCTTAAAATTCTGTACCACATGTTGCATATAAAATTTGTACCCCTCCAAAGGGTTTAGCCAACTTATTACCTACTAGCCACACTAGTCAATATTTTGGTTACAAATTGACGTGCAGACTGTCAAAATTCTGTCAAAAGACTTCTTAAATATCTTTTCCAACCTTAATGATTCTGTGATTCTATGGTTCTGTGAAAATCAACATTGTACATCAAAATTTTATCCTGAAAAAATATAAAACATTTAAAAATAACTCCTGAAATAAATAGTATTTCTATTTGCTAAATGCATTCAGATAAAGTCTATAAAGGAAAAATAATGAAAATAAAATCTTCAAAAGAAGACTGGTAAAAGAAAAAAAGGAATTAAAAGGAATGAAAGGAAAACAAGACATTAGGGAAAAGGAACAGTATGTAAGAAATGGCCTATAGGCTCAAGTATTAAAAATACTTGAATTTCCAACATTCTTAACCAATTCAGTAGCATATATCACAGTAATGTGCAATGGAAACTATGGCCTGGAATGAGTTATAAACTTGAGAAAAATAACTAAAAATCATTGTTTCCTTCATGTTTTACGTGTATAAATTAGTATTGCAAAATCACAAAAATATCATGAAAGAAAAAACAGTTTAATCTTTTGGTTTCTGGAAAATTGGTCCTTGATTTTGCCCTACTGGTCTATGATTTGCAATTGTAAGTCATGTCACTGGATTCGGTACTTTTTATTACACCTCTATTTCACTTCTTTTTCTTCCTTTCCTTTAATGTTTTACCATCTCCTGCTGTTTTAGAGAGAAAACTTTCATTTCTCCTGCCTATCTGCGTTTACATTACATCTATTTGAGCGTGTTATTTTCCGTTCGATTGCTTTTGCCACTTGGGGTCTTAAGAGAGGAAAATTGTCTCCAAAATGGTATTTAAAAAAAAATTTAGCCAGCATTCATGCATTGTTTTCTGAAGTAGCTGCACAATAAGTAGATGATGCAATAACACCAATGGGTTCTCAGACATGATGTGTCCCATGTCAATATTAGTTCTCTAGTCAAAACTATGTTGTCTCCCTTAAATATATCACTCTCTTCGACTTTTCTGATGCTTTGTAACCTGAAAAAAAGTTTTTTTCCAAAGTAAATTCGTTCTACCTGGTGACGAGTTCCCGTCTATATGTATACAACGTTTGTATAGTGAGTACACAATCTGACCAAGCAAGTCTACAGCTATTACAATATTCCTAACAGAGAATGCAACATTGGCTATAGACCAGCTAAGTGGCCCTCAGCTTCAGGTATGGTTTTCCTGGGCATTTGCTCTATAAATTGTTCTCCATTTTGCAAAGTTAGTTCTATGTCATTTACATAGGTAAATGAAGTAGGTTTTTGTACTCCACAAAGATGGAGTAAAAAAAAGTATCAAATTTTCTGACCACATCCTAGATCTCTGAAAAAGCCCCAAGCTTCATGTGCCATGTGCTCAGGCAGCAGAGCTAGGTTAGCCAAGGAGGTGCCTTAGTGTCCTTCAGATGGGTTCAGAAGGAAAAGCTCCTTTATACCTGTAATGAGCAGAAGCAGAACAAGCCCCAGGCACCTAAGTGACATAAGGGCTAATTTTTTAGCTCCACCTAGTGGAGCCTTGAAAGGTCTTCCCCGCAGGCTTAGGTCATCTCAGTACGTTTGCACGTAAACCATCAGGTTATTTATCTAGCACTGGTCATCCTTCAGCCACTTCAGACGCCTCAGTTTTGCATTATTTGTGTTCTCGATCTCTCTCTCTCTGGGACAGTGGCATATCAGTCTCCCACAGTGAGGGCTCAGTACTTTCGTTGTGAAGGTTGTCTGGTTCTCAAAAAAACGTACCTTTATTTGGATTGTTTTGGAAGTTAAGAACACATAGATTCAATGCTTTAAATCTAGGTAAAAGGTTCCTGAAATACAGGAATTTGGGAAGAGGAAAATAAGCAGCTTTCTAAGAGGTCAAGAGATTTTTCCTCAAACCTTAGGCTAATGCTGTTTGAGATCAGATCCCCAGTGGCTTTTGCATAGCACCACTATTTTTCTGAGAAAGTGGAACTTAAAATGTTAGCCTTGAACAAGCTAGACATAGCTTTTGTTGTGTGCACGTGTAATCTTGCAAATTAGATGGATTACACTGTGTATGGAGGGACTGAATTGCAGAAGTATTTTTTTAATGACCAAAAATCCTACCATTTGAAAATATTAAGTACCTTAAGGAGGTTTGCAATAGCCCTTTCGCTTTCCCTATGTACAGTGTAAAACAAAGCTGGCCTTTTTCAAGAATTCAAGGTGTGAATTTTTCCTGTAATCTCCTTCCAGACAGGCTTTTTCCTAGGGATGGGGGAGAAGAATGCAGCAGGACAAGGGAAACTGCAAGGTATATAAGCCCTTTGGAAAGGGGGTTTATTTCCAATATTTATTTATGTTAGGGATTTGAACTCTCTCTACATACCTTGGAAGTCCTGTATTTCCATGTGATAAGCAAATGGATGTGCTCAGAGTATGCAGGGAGCACACAAAGGAACACGGAAGACCTGTGGTTTCAGAGTGTCTTCATCTCTGGAATTATTTCACTGAGCTGAAAATCTTAGTAAGATCTCTATTCTAGTAATAGTCAATTTTTTATTTAGATTCCATTGCAATTTGATGTATTTCATGAGTAAGATAAAATTAACTACCCAGAACAGATCGTTTGACACAGGCCTCCGGATATACAGTGCTTCTGAAGATCAGCAGTGATTGGTGCTGCACATTCAGTCCATGTCCCTCACTGGCCCACAAATCCTTGGCACAACACAGTTATTTCAGTGTGTTCTAGTCATTCTTTATTCTTTTAACATGGCACTGAACAAAAGATTCAGACTGTTTAGATAAACACAAGCCTAAATATTGGGGTTTACAGGAGAAAATGCACTCCCTGGCTGCAGCTAAACTGCTTTTCCTTCAAGTCAGACAAGATGGATTTCCTTTTGGGTACTAGGGAGTCCCAGAGAATGAACCTTTTATTCTTTTCCCAAACTGTGGAAGTCAAACAAGAGTTGTACAGGGCTACCATTTGGTCTGGGTCTGAGATATTCTCTCTACTCTCTCTCAAGGAAGCAACTAGGTCCAGAGTCATTGGAATTCTGAAACATTTAAAAGTTCAAATGCAAAGTCGAGGCACATGTGATTCATACAAGGAGTGGAGGAACTGGTTTTGGCTCAGGGACCAACACAGGGACTGAGTGACTAAGAACTAGGCCAAGCTGGGAAGGTCTGACTGAAGCAAAGGCAGGGAGTCCAGCTAGGTTGAGCTTGTAAAAGAAAGTCTAGATGAATAGTGTAATATCTAAGACCTATGCTAACTTGCAACATGCTTCTGTCTGTAATAAAACTAGGCCATCAGACGGTGTCATGCAGCAAAGAGCAACTCTTCACACACTAGTATTATTTTAATGATATTGACCTACTGGGTAATTATAATAAATAAAATTAGAATAAATTGCAAATGTTAACATACATGGTTTGATTTTCAGGGAAGGGCAAATGAAACAAAAGATTTCAGGGAAGGGCAATAAAACAAAAGAAAGAAACAAATAGATGTATCTTCACTCATATTCATAATTTACTCTAACCACTGACATTATTTTGGGATATAGATTAAGCTCTCTGGGTGCTTTATATCAGAAAATTGGTGGGAGGGGTCATTTTTGGTGTGAATTTGCCTTTTGGCTATACCTGGGAGTTCTGCAGTGCACACTCAGGAGCACCAGCAATGCACTCGATGTCCTGGTCAAAAGTCACTCATTGGGACACCATCCAGAGCACCCTCTGGCAAAGCAGACCCAAGGCCTTCCAGCTATTGGCTCTCTGCATAAGTTGTGCATGCCCAGAAACAGGACCTGGTGCAAGCTCCATTTCATCTAAACACATGATGTGGAGATGAAGTCTTGGAGACATAATGGATCATAACAAAAATAACAGTGATCATTTCCTCTTTGCACTCTATCAGTAAGTTACAGGAATAAAACCCAAGATTTCACAGAATCGTAAATTCACAGGATGGTTGGTGTCAGAAGGCACCTCTAAAGGTCATCTGCTCAAGCAGGTTCAGCTAGACCCAGTTTCCCATGACCATGTACAGACAGCTTTTGAATATCTCCAATGTGGGGATATCTCCTTAACTGACCTGTGACAGTGCTCGGTCACCCTCACAGTGAAAAAGTGTTTCTTCATGTTCAGACAGAACCTCCTGTGTTCCAGTTTGTGCCTGTTGCCTCTTATCCTGTCACTGAGCACCACTGAAAAGAGTGTGGCTCTATCCTTGCATTGTCCCTTCAGATATTTATGTACATTAATAAGATCCTCTCTCGGCCTTCTCTCCTCCAAGTTCAACACTGCCAGCTCTCCCAGCTTTTCCTCATAGGAGAGATGCTCCAGACTCTTAATCATTGATTTGGCTCTTCACTGGACTCTCTCCAGTATGTCTATGTTTCTCCTGTACTGAAGAGCCCAGAACTGGACACAGTACTCCAGGTGTGGCCTCACCAGTGCTGAGTAGAGGGGAAGGATCACCTCCCTCTACCTGCTGGCAATACTTTGTCTCGTGCAGCCATTAGCCTTATTTGCCTTCTTTGTGGCAAGGGCCCATTGCTGGCTCATTTCTGTCTTAAGGTTAACATATTCTTTTATACCTATGTGTTCAAATAAGGGCAAAATATTTAGGAGTCATACTACATCCAGAATCTTTACCTAGCTATGGCTGTATCTCAACTTCAGGCTAACTAATCACGTTTACTGCATAAACAAATATCATCTCCTATAAGAAAACCGTCTCAATTCAATAAAATACAAATCAAACAAAAATCCCTAAAGTAATTAACTGGAAATGAAAAATACCAGTCCTTCATTAATATAGAGTTACAGCTTCCAGGTGATATCTTGTGATGTGCCACAAAAGTTCAGTTCATTAAAATGCAGGTTTCTGAAAATAAGCACAGTCAAGTACTGATGCCTAATTTTGTCCTGTTCAGGAGATGCTCCTGAAACAATTTGGAGTATACACGTAATTTCTATCTCGGAAGTGTACTGAAAGTGAAGGTACCTACAATAGCCCTGTATTCAAACGCTTAGGGTAAATTTAGACTATACAGTGGAACACAGTGCAGAGTTTCCAAGGCATGCAGAGATGAGAGCCAGTATAGCTGCATAACCACTGCAGTCTGGAGAGAAAAGATTTCCTATTTCTGTGCAGGGCTGTGTGAATGAAGTTATATTTCTTCCAGACTGAATCTGGTTTTTATCCAGAGGTTTCAAGCCCACTGTACCCTCCAGAACTTTGTATGGCCACATTAGTGAGTGTGAAGGCCCCACAGACATCCCTTCAGCTTAGTCCACACAGATACAGAAACTCTTTCTTGTCCAAATTACTTTTATTTCTTAATTCTGCTTATCCTTATGCTCTGCAACTTTTCTTTCAGCTGAACTAGGCATAAAGGAAAGGCTCACAATACCACCTACTGCACTTGATCCAATCTAAAGATATTTCTTGGTCTTTGAAATTATAACAAATGCATCATGCAGAAATACCTCAGCATGCGTTGTGTTATATATATAAACCAACTTCTTGCAGAGAACCAACACAACACTGTCTTGATCAAATTCATTGTACAGCCATCAAAATATGAGGATGAATTTCACAAAACGATGAATTGTGACTTAAGGAAAAACATCAGAAGAAGTCCAGAGTAGAGGTCTGACAGTAATTAATTCATATATTCTGCAGTTATCACTGGGCATAGTGTGCTCTCTCAGAAACTGCAAGGTTAATAAAATTAAAAATAACAGTATTACTGATAATATCTTGATTTTATTTCATAACCTTATATATAACCCTGTAGAACTGTTGTTTGTTTTTTCTTGTGTGATACTGTGAGCAAACTTACCAACAAATCCAGTCCAAACTCTGCACATTTATAGAAACTGTTAACATACTTTACAATCGAGAATTCAATACTATGCATGTTGGTGTTTAAGTTTAATTATGTTTACAACAGTTGTGAACATTTAATGTAACTTCAGTCATCTATTATATCTTATAATTAAGGATTTTCACCTAGGTTTACTGAAGATATTGCAATATGCAAACAGAATAGAAATTTAGGTTTTGAACCATTACTAATATAGGATGTATTAATTCTGTTTCCAAAACAAAAGAAGCACTTATAAATATATATATGTAACATTTGTTTATATACTTTGTCTATAACAAAGTAGCGGTAAGAAAACACTCCCTCAGGAAACACATTTAAAAAAGGAAAAAAATCCATTCAAATTCAAAGTTCAAATGAAAAGTTAAGGCACATGATGTAAGGGACCAACACAGGGGAACAAATGAGCAAACTACAGACATAGCTGAGAAGATCTGACTGAGGCAGAGACATCTGGAGACTACTACAATCTTCTTACTTTATTCAGTGGGTATGTTGCTTGT
>NW_010542415.1:13031-16456 GCF_000687285.1 Phaethon lepturus | reverse complement strand
GTGGTGGGGCGGGGGGGGTGGGGTGGGGGGGCGCATCTTATAGTCTTGTGTTGCATTCCCTAAGGCCAGTGACAGCAATTTCAGAGCCTTTGATTTATTAATTCTAAAGGTTGCCTGAGACACTCTCCTTCAGGCGGTTCCTTCAGCAGGGACTACTCAAGGAGTATGCGCTTTTCAAGGCTCTGTAGAGGGACTGGTAGTAGATCCATCCTCCTTCCCACCTCTGGCCAACTCCTTAGAGCATGGTGCATACATTCAAGAGAACAATCAATAATGTTCCCAGTCCCTCCACAGGCTGCAGCTGGCTGATGGATCATTATCTGTCTCTGCATGTTCTGCATACCTCCAACTACTGTATCTTATTTACTTTCAAGAATATGAATTACAAAGGGCAGCTCAACCCTGTCATATCACTGCTTCATATTAAGTGTTCTGAAGGAAATTGGAGAGCTCAGTTGCTTCATTGGAAGAGGCTTTATTAGCAATGAATCCCCAAATGTGATATCAGTTTTGGCTCTTAAAAGCTAAGAAGCAAAGGTCATAATAACCTGTGACTGTTCCTGCCTATTTGTTAGCCTTCTGTGGTTCATTCAGTTTTGTCATCTAATAAATTGAATTTCGATGAGAGAATTGGTATTTCTTTCTGTCATGGGTATTCCCAACTGTAGGCTAAATATAATTATTCTTTGACTCTTGAATTGAATAGTTAAACTATTTACATATATTGTATATACAAGGTCTGTACAGTTCTCCATTGAATTAATTACCATGCTGAAAAACAGGGAAACACAGGGTTAATAGAAATCTCTAGAGATTCTAAATAATTTTGTATGAAAATTAGACAAATAACATGACTTACACTTTATTACTTCCTCACCTAAAAAAAAGAAAAACACATGGAAACAAAAACAATTATTACTTTGTATATTATTTTTTCCCTCAGAACTGTTTTTTCTGCTGGTTTTAAGTTGTAAGAAACTACAAGTTAAATAGACTTCTCAAGACTCCATTCCTGGAACTGAAATCTTTTAGCCTCCATTGTTCAGCATCTATGAAACATCAATGTTTTCAAAATTACCACTTGGTTGCAGCCTAACTTCATGGGCTCTAAAAATCTCTCAGATACCTAAGTTCTTCACTGCTGTCTTTCATAACGTTACCTAAATTGAGTTGTTTCTTTTAGCAAAAAGGGTACTTAATAGTACCTTTTGCTCATGGCAAAGATCTGGGTGCCCATACAGTTCTCAGGACTAAATACCAACAAGTCCCAATTGAACTGGGATAATCAAAGTTTGATTAATCTGTCTGAATTATCAAACTCTGCAACTGGAGGGTTGAAGGGAGGTTACCAAACAGTGGAAAAGCAACATGAACATAAAAATGGGGGGGAGAAGGGTGTTAAAGAAAACACAAAGGACAAAAGTAAGTTATGAAGTAAGTTATGAAGTAAGTTATGAAGTAAGTTATGTACCAGATGTAGGAGATGGTAGCAAATTTTGTCTTACAAGATCGTTTTCTCATTGTTTGATTTACATTCTTAAATCCAAAAGAGGGTTCATAGCTGAGGAACTGAGAGTCAAGTCAAGGAAAGGGGAAATGAATAGAGGACAGATAAAAGGATCTAAGGAGATAATAAGATACCTCAGGTAAGAACGATTTATTTCCAATTTCTTTTACCTCTGTCCTCTGGTGTATAAGAATATTTACCCTTTTCTGCAACCCCCTAAGTTCCTTTCTGTCCTCTCCTTCCATTTGTACCTTGTTATCTACTCTCCTGTCCCTCTCCCTCTCTATGTATGCACCCATTTATTTCTCAGAATGCCAGAATACAGTTATGGAAGTAAAGAAGGCTATCAGATGCCAATTTTGCCTCCAAATTTGCTCAAATATGAATAAAATTTTAAGTAATAATGTCCTGAAATAAGTTTTAATTTAATCTCAGAAAATTAAAGTATTTTCTACTTTGTCCTTTGTCTACATTAGCAGCACAGCAAAAACCTTTAAACGTTTCAGAAAAGATCACAGTGTAACCTAATGTTGTTTCAAAATCACAAATGTCTTTTTTTTGTGTTAAAGGTAGTGTAGTATAAATCAACAGAATTGAAAAATAACTTGCAGTGAAAAGTTCTCATAACATTGGAGTAAAATATTGTGATTTTGTTCATATAATCTATGAACTATATATTATGTAATCTTTTCCTGTAATTCATGTTGTCAAAATTTGACATATGCGTGCAAAAAAGGAATTTTTAGATAAAATAGCTTTTCTTGATGGACAGCTGCTTCATCAAAAGGAAAATTCAATTTGTTTTACCTGTAGGAGTAATTCAGATTACTTCAGGAAAAAAAACATCTCTAATATGCTTAAATATTGATGTGACCAGAGCAAAAGTCTGTTTCAAAATCAGAAGTAAATCATTATGGGACAATATCAAACTGTTACTGTTGCTTGTGATTCGGGTTGTACGTCAAACATAAGCACTTTCCTACCATCTCTGTTTCTTTTAATCTGATGTTTAGTAATTAGAGGTGGCTGCTGTGTGCATGTTCTGTGATCAGTGGAATTACTGATTTATCATATCGATTATCAACAGCTCTGATTTTACTTCATGCCTTAAGATTCTTAAGACTTTCTAAGGTTTTCTTTCTCATCCCTCATCCACAGTAACTGCCACTTAACTTAAATATTTTGAGCCAAAACCAAGTGTGTTATGTGTTTTTCTTGCCCAGTGTAGTTCTCAAAAAAAAAAAAAAATTTTTATAGACTTAAGTTGTGTCATTATAGATATAGAGAATTAGAAGCCCAAGAAGGAGTAATTCCTATTCATAAGGCAGAACATACTGTGGGATACTGTTCTTGTGTTACTTTCAAAACCCAGCATGTTCTAGCTCAATAAAGATATTAAAGAAAATCAGTTTGTATTTTTATTTTTGTAATTAAAAAATTGATTGTTCCTATAATTTTTTTCCCAGTGGCTAAAATATCTCTAATGGAAGACACGGAATAACTTTACTGTTTGTAAGCCTGAAATGTACCCCAGGATACATGGATCAATGGGCAGAGGCCAACTGTACGAGGTTTACTAAGGCCAAGTGCCGGGTCCTGCACTTGGGTCACAACAACCCCATGCAACGCTACAGGCTTGGGGAGGAGTGGCTGGAGAGCTGCCTGGCAGAAAAGGACCTGGGGGTGCTGATTGACAGCCGGCTGAACATGAGCTGGCAGTGTGCCCAGGTGGCCAAGAAGGCCAACAGCATCCTGGCCTGTATCAGAAAGAGTTTGGCCAGCAGGAGTAGGGAAGTGATTGTGCCCCTGTACTCGGCACTGGTGAGGCTGCACCTTGAATCCTGTGTTCAGTTTTGGGCCCCTCACTACAAGAAGGATGTCGAGGTGCTCGAGCGTGTCCAGAGAAGGGCAACAAAGC
>NW_010542415.1:0-12822 GCF_000687285.1 Phaethon lepturus | reverse complement strand
AGTTGCGCCAGGGGAGGTTTAGATTGGATATTAGGAAAAATTTCTTGACCGAGAGGGTGGTCAAGCATTGGAACAGGCTTCCCAGAGAGGTGGTGGAGTCACCGTCTCCGGAAGTATTCAAAAAATGTGTGGATGTGGTGCTTCAGGATATGGTTTACGGGACACAGTGGTGCTGGATTAATGGTTGGACTTGATGATCTTGAAGGTTCTTTCCAACCTTATTGATTCAGTGATTCTGTGATTCTGTGAAATGTTTGCTTAAATTCGGTTGGTTTTAAAGGTTTTTATTTATTAATGATATCGTGAACAATACATGTCCAAATACTTTAAATATAATTTTAGCTTTAAAAATATATTTTTAAAAGGAAAATATTATAATTTTCTTGTTAAATTTATGTGTCATGATGTCTGCAAACCCTACATTTCTACCAGAGCTTCATATTGCGTGACACTGGGGTATTCAGCATGTTTTCTTTGCTCTTACTAGAAAGATGGATTAACAGTTTGAATAAAATAAAATCTGTTCTGAAGTTTCACCTACCAGTGAATACAACACACCATACAACACAACCCTACAACAAAAGGTAGTGGCAAATTCCCTGCTGAGTGGAAAATCAATAGCTCCTTGAAAACTGCAGCTGCTTCATTTGTTTTGTGCTCCAGCCTGTTTTCCAGTACTGTAGCATATTAGGACCTCACTGTCTGACCCTCCAAAAATGGCACATTATATCTTAGAAACTTCAGAGAATGCATGACCTGAACCTAGGAGCAGAGAAGCACTGAGCAATCTGTGCTGATTACCAGAGAACTACCATTCTCAAATACAGGTCGCGAACTAGCCTTCCCAGAGAAATTTTGCCAGGAGTGAATCATTTTACAAGAAGGCCAAACACTGAGACTGGAGGAGAAAATAAGATGACTTTCAAGAGGAGGTACTGATTTCTCTTTGGGGTTTCAGGTAAGTTTGTCAAGATGATTCGTAGCTTAAGGGAAAAGTAAGTCAGAGTTTAGAAAAGAATTATGAATCTAACTTTTTTTTCATTGACTAGAACTATGTTTAGTTAAATCAAATAAATGGCGCATTTAGTCAGTCTGTAGGTTTGTGGATAAATGTGGGTATAATAAATTTATCGTGTCTAATTTGCGTAGTTTGCAAGGCAGGCATTCAGTAGGAATTCGGATAAAGCTGTTTAAATGATCTGTTGGACCAGGCCAGCAGACCTTGCTTCACATCATATGATAAAATCATAGAATAGTTTGAGTTGGAAGGAACCATCAAAGGCCATCTAATTCACCCCCCTTGCAGTGAGCAGGGACATCTTCAACTTGATCAGGTTGCTCAGAGCCCCGTCCAACCTGACCTTGAACGTTTCCAGGGATGGGGCATCTGCCACCTCTCTGGGCAACCTGTGCCACTGCTTCACCACCCTCATTGTGAAAAATTTCTTCCTCAGATCTAGGCTAAATCTGTCCTCTTTTATTTTAAAACCCTTACCCTTTGTCCTGTCACTACAGGCCCTGCTAAAAAGTCTGTCCCCATCTTTCTTAAAAGTCCCCTAATAAGTACTGGAAGGGTGCAATAAGGTTTCCCCAGAGCCTCCTCTTCTCCAGGAGAAGAACGCCAACTCTCAGCCTGTCCTCATGGGAGAGGTGTTCCATCCCTTGGATCATTTTTGTGGTCCTCCTTTTGATGCTGTGCTGAGGGCTCCAGATCTGGACGCAGGACTCTGGGTGGGGTCTCATCAGAGCGCAGTAGAGGGGCAGAATCCCCTCCCTCACCCTGCTGGGCACACTGCTTTGGATGCAGCCCAGAATACTTTTGACCTTCAGGGCTGTGAGCGCATATTGCCTGCACATGTCCAGCTTTTCATCCACCAGTACTGCGAAGTCCTTCTCGGCAGGGCTGCTCTCTATCCCTTCATCTCCCAACCTGTACTGATACCGAGAGCTGTCCCAAAGCAACCTAGGTTTAAACAGTTTCCTGTATTGAGTTACGATACAATTCATCCCTCTATGACATTCCACATTAGTGGATCTCAGCAGCTGAAAGAATTCCCCTACTTTTCTTTTTTATCATTCCGTTTTAGGAACAAAACTGCACTGCAGAGTCATGTCATCTAAGAGGCCACATATGTCTCAAGAAAAGTTGTCTGTAAATACACGTTTGCTCAGGAGACTTGCTGGACATGAGAATCACACACTGCAGATCAGTGCAGGTTACAGGCCACAGGTATCCACACTTTCTGGCTAAATGCATATGTGATTGCAACTGAAGGAAAATAAAAGGTGCTGTGCAAATTTTCCTTTACCTCAAGCTCCAAAAAACTTAGACTGCCATGAAGATTTTAAAGATCTAAGATTACAGGGTCTTCCCCCTCTCCCTCCTTTTCCCTTTTGTTGTCTATCTGTTGTTTCCCCTTCTAGCTATTTTTTAAAGTACTGTCTTTACAGTGTGTACTTTTGATGTGGTTTTTTTTTTACTGCTATATTTCTTCTTGTTTACCTGTAGACTATTTCAATTAAATATGGGAAAACAAGCTTTTGGTTTTTCTGTCTCAAAAGTGTTCTTGTGTTCTTGTCAATTCACATTTACATCTTAGCATTTCAAAAATTTGTTTAGTTAGGAACATCATTGTTAAAAGACAAAGAAACAGCTACCAACACAGTAGCTTGAGTGGTTATTAATATCCTTAGCTTTAGATAATTCATACACTGCAGAAGGACAACACCTGACTGCAGCACATAAGGTGGCATTGCTAGAAGTAAGAAGTTGAACCACACAGTTATCTTTTATAAAATAAAATAATTATCTTTCAGAAAATAATGAAAAGATTTGGTTCATGGGTATTTTTTTTCATAACTTCCAAAATTTTGTTTAATTTATAAGTCAGCAAATGGGAAATGTAAACTTCCCATTCACTCAATTATGGCAGTGTCATTGTTTAAACATCAGTATTTTGCCAGTCCAAGTATTCTACATAATTGCTCAGGTCAAGACATAGAAATATTTCTAAAACCGTCAGAGTAGGAAGCCACATAGTGGGATAGGCAAGTTGGAAGATGAAGGAGAGTCTGCATCAGCATCTTTCCTTCTGCTTATACAAGCACAAGAAGAACATTGCACATGAATTTGCCTTTTGCTGCCATAAATAAGAAACAAATCCACTGAAATTGAAAGCATTGCATTAGTATAACTGCAGGAAATCAAATCTAGAGACAGTAGACCATACCAAGATAATTTCTCTGCTGTGACAGCAAATATTTACATATCATCTCTTTTACAGATCAAATCTGCTCCGGCAGTCTTTTCATTCTTTCTGTTCCCGTTAGATTGCTGTCCTAAATGTTCACCTTAGTGGTGAAACACCTTCCAGATTCCATCTTAAATTTCATCCTGATCATTTTATACATATTTATCTCATGAGATTTTTTTGTTCTTCTGGTTTCCTTCCTGCAGAATTCCTAAGGAACTGAACTGTACCCACCCTTGATCTTATTTTCCTAAGTTAGATAAATCGATTTCTTTTAGTGTCCTTAAAAAAAAAAAAAAGCTGTCTATTTTCATGATCATTCTAGTATCCATACTTCCACTGCACTCGAGCCTGAATTGATCTTCGATTGGTACAGAAGAATGAGGACATGTCAGTCTCTTCTACCTGCTTCAGTTACAGTGCCAAAAAACACTGGAAAGCTGAAGCGTGAAGAAACCAATGAAAGGTAATACCAAATTCAGAGGCAAATATCCACCCTGAGCTCACAAGAGCTTACAAAAAGCACATGCTTCTACTGTCAGCTAAGTTTGAAGTGTGGGTGCCAAGGATGTGCACAGTCCAGCCTTCAAAAACTTTAAATTTCACCAGTAATAGTAACTAGGAGTCACAAGCATTAGAAACTGTTTGCAATAATTAAATCCTCCAGCAATACGCTGCTCTCCCATTTCGAAAAGAAATGTCATACATTCTTTATCATGAAAAAGCATGCTTAAATATTTAATTATTTTCTTCAGGCACTTCATATATAAAGCTGTAAGTTTTAATCCTGACAAAAAACTTCCTATTAATGTGCTAATGATAAATTTTACTATGTTAAACTAAATTCTTTGAAATTCCTCCGAACAACATCAGCTCTGCTCAGTAATATAATTACATAATTGACAATAATGTAATAAAGTAGTATAATAATATAATAATAAGATAATGGCATGGATGTTCTCAATTACTAAGTTGATGCTCCTATCAGTAATTATTATTAACATTAATTTTCCATATACTTAAGGAATGTGAAATACACTGAAATATCAGCTAGATTGTGAAGAATGGAAATTCATACTAGTTTGATTGTAGTTAATTCAAATATACATTATATACATATTTATATATATACATAAATGTACTTGAAAATGTAAGTATGTGTTCAACTATTGGCATAGCATTTCAATGTAGATATATACACATGCATACATACGTATTTTTTCCCCACATGGAATGTTCCCACAGATGTCTCTGGTATCAGCATAATGCTTAGTTGCTGTAGATCTGTCAGTCATTACTCTTCATGTGTTTCCTTTTAGCAACAAAAAGCAAAACTTGTGTCGTTAATTTACAATTAACTGCACTGCTGTAGTTACACAGAAATTTATTTCCTTAATATTGTTAGAGCTGTAATTGTGAGATGCAGCTCAAGGAAATACCCAGGCTACCAGAAGAACACATAGCTTTTTCAGACCTTCTTACAAAAGTGAAGTGGTTATTGAAGAAATATTTGTCCCAGTAATATGTTTGCTTACAATGAATAATATAAAATTTCTCAATTTTTTTCTGAGGGAAGGGACAATGTCATTTTACATAAGAAGGCAGAATTTATCCTGCTATATGAAGAAGCCATGCTACATAGTCATAGCAATCTACAAAACAAACAAACAAACAAATAAACATAAAAGCCCTGGGCAGGAAGATGGATGTAGAACAGCATTCTGGATTTTCTGATGGTGCAAGGAAACTACCGATTAGGAACCCTAAGTGTCAAATCTGTGAAAAAGTAATGTCTGTGGAAAAGTGGAGTTGTTTTTGCCTTGACCAGGGATGGTATTCTGCTAGTTTTTAATCAGGCATTCACAAATTATATTCTCAGATGTGTCTACTGCTTAGTTGTTAAAATAACACAGACAAGTCAAGGAATGCTGGTGCCTCTGACAAGGTGGTTTCCACACTGTTTTGTGGCTGCCAATTCTGTGCTATCCTATTAATATTGTATATATTTTATTTCGGTCCATTGTGACTCAAATTACCTGACCCTCTGCCAGCCCTTTGAAGATATTTATGGTGATAATTTGCAGGTGCTTATGGTGAAACTACAGTTTATAGATATCTGCACACGTAAAAAGTTCTTTCTTAAAATTACTCTAATTATATTTTTTTTTTCCTGTCTCAAATCAAACTTCCTAGATTTATTCCTATCAAATTTGATCCAAAGTTCAGTTTGTCAGGATTCTTCCTCAATCTGATGGAATCATGTGATATTTGGTTTAACCCTCCAGAAAACTGTCAAAAATTAGGCATCTATTTAAAGTTAAAGTTCTAGGTTCCTGTTATTATCCATGACATGCATCTAACTACAATTTACCTGTCTACTACAGATTGAAAAAAATAAATGTTGGTAAAATTCACCTTCTGAAGATGTTTATTTGTCTTGATTAACTATCTAGACAGCCTGTTAGCTTAAACTACTCATAGTTGTAAGTAGCTGTAGCCCACCTTAGCTCTTAAAGCTTGGTGATAAAATTTTTCTCTGCAGAAAAGCTAGAATACAGTCAGGAAAAAAAAGGAAGTGAAAGAAGCAAATAAAAGAAAAAGGGGGGGGGGGGGGAAGAGGGAGAAAAAGAAGTGGCCCAAGGAACCCTACAGTGATTACTGCCTGGAATGAGAATGAAGAGAGAAAATCAGGCAGTGGTATACTCAAAACATGAGTGAATGCAGCATGACCTAGAGGAAGGGTCCTCTTTTGAAAAAGAGGAAAGGAAATAAGGAGTACAGTAAAAAGTGACTGTAAGGAAGACAGATTTTCGTGAGACAGAATGAGTGGGAGATAAAGAGGTTAGTAGAAATTGCCTGTACAGAAATGGGTTTTCCGGAGATGGAACATGAAAGAAATTGATATCATCCTGTTTAACTCATACAGGATTAATGTTTCTTAATCTTTGTACTACTAATTCTTAGTCTGACGTATAGTACCACAGGATGAGATTCATCTCATCCAATATTATTCATCTAAAATGTAGACATCTAGTTTTAGCAAATACCATCTATCATGGTTGTGTGGGAAATTCCAGAGAGTGGTCTATCCTGGTTTTGTTCAGCTAATCTTTGGTAAGGTTGTTTCAGTTCCCTATGTGGAGATTTCAGACACACATCATTCTTCTTGGAGTATATGTGATTAACAAAAAAATAATTGTCTCTTATTTGTAGACAATATGTAGACTTATGATATCATACCTTCTAATGTTGAGGTGATGTAATTAATTTGTAAAGAATAAGAAGCACTGCTGGAAAAAAAATGATTTATGTATGAAATTCCTTATTTGTTCATGTATCCAACACCAAATCTTTTCAGGCAAAAATGTGTCAGTGCTATTTCACATTTAGAAAACTCTTGCCACCTTTTTTCCAAATGACATTTTATGTACACTTCTGTGTTCATGTATTCTCTAGTCTGACTGCATTTTTACACTCACAGCAGACGAGCTACACTTCAATCAGTAGAGCCAGAGATGTCCATATAATAAGAACTAATTTGTAGAAACTACAGTTCAAACAATTTACAATGAGGATAAAAGAGACAGAAAGAGAGAAGAATAGGAAAGTCTGTGTGTTCCCACTGTTATAGTTAAGGAACAGAGGAACTAATTCTGTCTACAACTTGCAGTACAGCGCTCTGTCAGTTAGAGAATAGTTACAAGTTAGCTACCAACTAGCTGATGAGGAAGGATGCTACTTAAATGATGAGCAGAGGGGAAATGAGGAACAGAGCAGAAATGAGGAAGAAGAAAGATATGTAATGGTGTGGCTGCTACTGTAAAACTGGTGCAGGAGCATGCATATGGAGAATGGCCTTAATCATGGTAAATTCATTGCTGGATGCATTCACATATCATGAAGTACTACTGTGCAGAGGTGTTAGCTAATACAGCTATACAGTGCAACACTGTGTTGCAGCTAATTAACAATGTGTTCCTAATATCTATGTCGCTTTTGATTTTCAAGTTAGCTCAGTTATGACTTGGTACTGCTTAGTGCATGTATACCCTAAGCGACTCTTTCAAGATCGTATCAGAAGCCTGTGGCAGATGTTATAGCTGATCCCATTTCTGCACCTCAGTGTGATCCCTCAATCGTAAGACCCTTGTGATCTCTCAAAAGTGCTGGCTTATTAAGATCCTAGTTAAACTCAAGAATGCCTTTCCTTTTTTAATGACTACACAGAAAAAATAGTCTATCTTCAGCACAGAACTGTTTCTCTTTGCACACAGGAAAAGCATTATTTTAAGCTATCCATGTAAACACAAATTCAGGAATGTCTATCTACATGAAACTTTTTCCAAGTTAATGACCAAAACCATTCAAAACCACTAATTTTTTCTGAATTTCTTTGTTGATATTAACCACTTCAAGTTACCAGCAGCCTTCCTCATCAATGTGAAGTTAAGTAAGTTAAGTTCACAATATTTAGTTTTTACTTACTCTTTAAAAAAAGAATAAATAAAAAATTATCTGTTGTTCTGGTTTCACCTTTCTTAGTTTTTTTTAATGTATTTAATACTGGAAAGCCTCCAGTACATTTTTAGTATACAGGAGTTTGGCTTTTTCACTTAATTAAAAACACAACTGTTATTAATTGTCCTGGTTTCAGCCAGGGTAGAGTTAATTTTCTTCATAGAAGCTAGTGTGAGGCTGTGTTTTGGATTTGGGATGAGAAAATGTTGATAACATGCTGATGTTTTGAGTTCGTGCTGAGCAGTCAAGGACTGTCCAGCTTCTCGTGCTGGGCTGCCAGCGAGCAGGCTGGGGGTGCACGGGGAGCTGGGAGGGGACACAGCCAGGGCAGCTGACCCAGGCTGGCCAAAGAGATATTCCCTACCATATGACATCATGCTAAATATAAAAAGTTGGGACAAAGAAGAAGGAATGGGCTGAGGGATGTTTGGAGTTATGGCATCTCTCTTCCCAAGAAACCATTACGCGTGATGGAGCCCTGCTTCCCTGGAGATGGCTGAACACCCACCTGCCCATGGGGAGTGGTGAATGAATTCCTCGTTTTGCTCTGCTTGTGTGCGTGGCTTTTGCTTTACCTATTAAACTGCTTTTATGTCAAACCATGAATTTCCTCACTTTTACTCTTTTGATTCTCTCCCCCATCCCACTGTGGGTGAGTGAGCAAGTGGCTGCGTGGGGCTTAGTTGCCAGATGGGGCTAAACCACAACATTAATGTACTTGCATAAACCATTTTCTACAATGACATGCAGGTATGATTTTTGGTATTAATTTTTGTAAAGACTCCAGTTTCCATGGTAAATGTCAGACGGTATCTGATAACTCACTATTTTCACTCTTCTTTCTTATCTGTTCCTTTTTTCTCAAACACCATTCTCAACAAAATAAAACCTGGACATGGAAATGTAAATCAGCTATATTGAATTTCTTAATCTTATTAGAGTCATGATATGGTAAATAATTTTATGAAAGATAACATTGGCTAAGTCAAGTCTTCATTTGGCAGACTCTCAAATTGCTCATCAGAGGACCGTCTATCAGCTCTGGAACAGCTTAGGCAGAAAACAACTAAAATAAATTTGAGAACAGTCAGAATAGTTATTAAAGACTGAGTAATACACTGCAAACATCTAACGCTAATGAAAAAGTTTTGAAACAGCTGTTTTTCTCTTCACAAGTACTGATAAAATATTTTAATTGTCTATGATCTGATTAGTAAATTGATTTAAAAATGTCATTCATTTACTTGTTTTTATTTTTCCACTACTAATTTACCAACATTTACCAATTACTTGATGTGGGAAGCCTAAAAATAGCTGTGAACAGGGTTTGTGTAATTATACAATATATTTATGTATATATAAATTTATACAAGCATGCATATGTAAACCAATATGCGCATTTTAAATGCTATCTTTTAGATAAAACATGCACCAATATCAGTTTAACTTATTTAATGTAATATTAATAGCTTATATTTCAGCAAATTACTGAGCAACTTAGTGTGAATTCAGAGCAGCATAGAAGAATTTTGGGATTTTTTTTTTTCTTTCTCTAGCAACAAACCGAATCCATGTTTTCCACATCAGTGGTGTTAATTAATGAAACAGTTTTGCTAGGGATATACTGGATTTCTCATAACATTCATTTACTGAATCCAGACTTAATGTCTCTGTAATGCAGTACCTATTTCTCTGCCAGAGTCATGGAATTGATGTTAGAATCACTTGTCAAAATTGTGCAGCCTGTACTATGCAGGAAATTAAAATAAATTCTTTCTCACGTTAGTAATCACTAATCCTGGGCTTTCTCAACCGTATCTCAAAACTAGGTATGGAATGGTATTGAGACAATTCAGGTCACTCAGACAATTATCCTCTTAATCACAATGACATATATTGAGTATTTCTGCAGCTGTTCAGAAAACATTTATCTTTTGGCAGAATTTTGTAACACTGACTGGACCATGATAACTGGTATTTCTCCTCCTTTGATTATAGAGGGTTCTGACAAGCCTTTGTTGATGTTAGTGTAGAGTCCTCATTTGGTGTGAACCACGGTATTTATGAATCATATAAATTTTATGTATCATCCAGATTTGTTTTCTCAGCAGATAAAGAGAATGCTGTTGCTCTAGTGCATCCAGTGGAGCCTCTAACATTGTTTAACTGGGGAGGATCATTGCCATGAACTTGCATGCATGCACAAGGGTGTTCAATATCCCAAATGTGGAATATCCCAAATGGAATATCCGTTTGGCCAGTTTGAGTCAGCTGTCCTGGCTATGTCTCCTCCCAAGAGCTTGACCACCTCCAGCCTACTGGCCTTTGGGGGTCTGGTAGGGGGGACTGTTGGAGAGACAGCCTTGATGCTGTGCAAGCACTGCTCAACAGTAGCCAAAACATTGATGTGTTATCAACACCGTTCTAGCTACCAATACAAAGCACAGTACTATGAGGGCTGCTATGGGGAAAATTAACTCCATCTCAGCCAGACCCAATACAATCTCCACCCCTTACTGCTAGAAGCTTCCCCTCTCTCTGATAGAGCCAATAGCAGCTGGCTCCAATACATACTTGCCGCTAGCCAAGGCTGAGACAATCAGCAATGGTGGTAGCACCTCTGTGATAACATATTTAAGAAGTGGAAAAAAACCTGCCCAACAACAATTGCAGCTGGAAAGAGGAGTGAAAATACGTGAGAGAAACAACTCTGCAGACACCAAGGTCAGTGAAGAAGGAGGGGGAGGAGGGGCTGCAGTCGCCAGAGCAGGGATGCCCCTGCAGCCCGTATTGAAGACCATGGTGAGGCAGGCTGTCCCCCTGCAGCCCATGGAGCTCCATCATGGAACAGATATCCACCTGCAGCCCAGTGAGGACCCCATGCCAGAGCAGGTGGATGCCTGAAAGAGGCTGTGACCCTGTGGGAAGCCTGCACTGGAGCAGTGTCCTAGCAGGATCTATTGACCTGTGGAGGCAGAGGAGCCCACGCCGGAGAGTTTTGCTGGCCGGTATTGTGACCCCATGGGGGACATACGTTGGAACAGTTTGCGAAGAACTGCAGCCTATGGGAGGGACCCCACGCTGGAGCAGGGGGAGAGTGTGAGGAGTTCTCCCCCTGAGGAGGAAGGAGCACAGAAACAACATGTGATGAACTGACCACAAGCCCCATTCCCTGTCCCACTTTGCTGCTGAGCAGGGAGGAGATAGAGAACTTGACAATAAAGTTAAGCTTGAGAAGAAGGGAGGGGTAGGGGGAAAGTGTCTTAAGATTTAGTTATTTTTCATTATTTTACTCTGATTTGAGTGGTAGTAAATTAAACTAATTTCCCCAAGTTGCGTCTGTTTTACTTGTGATGATAATTGTTGAGTGATCTCCCTGTCCTTACCTCAACACATAGGCCTTTAGTTATATTTTCTCTTCCCTGTCTGGCTGCAGAGGGGAGTGATAGAGCGTCTTAGGTGGGCACCTGGCATCTAGCCAGGGTCAACCCACCACACCTACAACACAACAGGATCCATCAGTAAACAAAATATAATGCCTTTCATCTTCTGAGAACTCATTATATGGTGGTGCCTCTTGGGCACAAGCCACCTCCTCAGACAATGCTCCAAAATCTCTGACTTCTGCCAGTCCATGATCTCTTCCAGGGTTCCTGGGTGGTTGGGTTTCCCCAGTCGAGCTCTTTGTGTGATCAATGCTACCCACTTACTCCATGTAGCGCTGGTTGCATGATGTGTAGAGGGCATGTTTCTTTTGAACACCCAGCGTAGCACAGGCAATCGCAGTGGCAGAAGAAGGTATGTTTCTTTACCAACAACTTCTGAAGCTCAAACCCACTCCTATGCTGCTAGTATCTCTTTTTCAGTCAGGGTGTGGTGGGCTTCTGATCCTTGATACCCCTGGATCCAAAACCCTAACAGCTGATCTCGGGTTTCTGCTGATGTTTTCTGTCACATGTTCCAGGTAGGACCATTCTCCCCAGCTGCAGTGTAGAGTACATTTTGCACACCTGGTCCTGTCTGGACAGGCCCAAGAGCTACTGCACGAGCTATCTCCTGTTTGATATTCTTAAAGGCTTATTGTTGCTCAAGGCCCCACCCAGTATAATTATTCTTTCTGGTGACTCGATAGAGATGGCTCACAAGCTGACTATAACCTGCAACATGCATTCTCCATAATCCCACAAGGCCTAGGAAAGCTTGTGTTTCTTTCTTGTTAGCTGGTGGAGACATAGTTGTGATCATGTTGATCATATTCATATGGATGTGGTCCGTACTCCCATTTTATTCCCAAAAACTGAATCTGCTGTGAAAGTCCCCTGACCTCTGTGCAGGTCCCTTGATGTTGCTTCTTTTGATGATGAAACTAACTTTCAGAAGAATCTGAGTTACTCTTTTTCCCTTCTCAAACACTTTTTCTACCTTGTTGCCCCACGTGATGATACTATTGCTGTATTGTAGATGTTCAGTGGCATCACTCTTTTCCAGTTCAGTTTGAATTAGTCTATGGCAAATGGTAGGGCTGTGCTTCCACCCTTGGGACAGTCAATTCCAGGTGTATTTGACACTCCTCCACGTGAAAGAAAACTGTGGCCTTCATCCTGCTGCCAATGGAACTGAAAAAAATGCATTGGCAATGTCAGTTGTAGCATACCACTTGGGCGCCTTTGACTCCAGTCCATATTGGACCTCTAACATGACTGGTACAGCAGCATTCAGTGGTGGTGTGGCTTCATTCGGGACATGATAGTCTACATGTAAGTGAAACTTAAACTGAAATGATAGATGTACAAAAGGAAATCACAGAATCACAGAATCACAGAATCACTAGGTTGGAAAGGACCTGAGTGAAATGAAAGTAACCTGAATAAACATTTAGTAGCATCTTCTTCAAAAACATCACCATTTCATTCATGGAATTTCATTCATTCATTTCATATTGTTTGCAAACATAGTACCAGAAGTTAGTATGAAATTCACCACAAGAAATAAAAATAAATCTCTATTTGGTATTTTATTTCTTAAAAAATCACAGAATCACAGAATCACTAGG
>NW_010542414.1:55927-56136 GCF_000687285.1 Phaethon lepturus | reverse complement strand
TATATATATAAATATATAATTAAAAAAACCTTTCTCCTCCTCCTTTTTTTCCTCGTTCCCTCTCTCCCCCCCTCGTTTCCTGCTTGGGCACCCAAAGTTGGAAACTTAGAGTAGGTTTTGAGTGGGATATTTCTTTTCCCCTCCATGCCTCCATTTAAAAAAAAGAAAAAAAAAATTTTAAAAAATTGAAAACTAAAAAAAAAAAAAAA
>NW_010542414.1:46117-55896 GCF_000687285.1 Phaethon lepturus | reverse complement strand
AAAAAAAAAAAGTCCCTGTTTCTGTAGCTGTGACTCAGTCCTGCGGTGCCTATCTGCCTTGTGTCAGGCTTGGGGCTGTCTGGGGGAAGCAGAGTACGCGCATACCCAAACCGTGATGCAAGCTTTGAAATTGCACCAAGAGCTCTCGTAGCATCAAATGTGCCGGATCACGCTGCGTTTCCAGTAACAGCCAGAGCTCTCTTGGCTCCGAGTGGGGAAAGCGGTCATGCAGCCTGGAAAGGGGAGAGAGGCCAAACTGCACATTCATTTGGATGATTAGGTAAACAGTAAATACGAGAAGTCTGTCTCCTGCTCAAACTCCATTGTTTTTTCCCTAAAAGTCTATATTTAGATTTGGCAGCCAGATTTATCACAATAATTGGTGCATTGTTTAAACAAGGTCACTGATGTGTGTGCGTGTTTATCTCTGCTTAACTGGATTGCTTATTTGAAGTAGAAATACCTCCAAAAATATCATGCAGACCTCTTGAAAACTTGAGTACTCAACTCCTGAGGCACATGGTCTTTATTAGAAAATAGATGCAATTATTCACGTTTGGTTTTGCAGCTTGAAGTCCCAAAGGATTTGTACATAAAACTGTGGAGATTTGATTACATCCTGATTTTATGTCTCATTGGTATATGAGTGTTTCATATGTGTAAAAACCTTTTTATAAGGCAGAGATTAGAGTAAGTTACTAAGTGAAGCCATACGAGTGGCGTCTCGTCTATTGGAATTGGAATACACGTGTTCATTAATTTAGTCTAGCTTTGGTGGTTCCTTATGTATTTATAAAACCTGACGTGGCGTTGTGTTTTATATTTAGAGCAAATACTTTCGGTTTGTTGGCAGGTTGGTTTGAAAAGTCAAGATACAATTTCAAAGTCGGACTTTATTGTTCACAGTGGTTCTGTACCGCTCGGTGAGGATGGAGCACAGTTTACTAACTGTGCTGGGGCGGTCAAGGTAAAAATAGCAAACAGCAGCTCATTTTTACTTTTACATACTTTTATTGATGAAGTGGGTAAACACGAAGGCTTTGAAATAAGCTGAGGGAGTAGTTTGAGGAGGAATGTTTTAATCGGGTAACTTTTTTGACAATAGTTGCACGTCAGGAGTGAGTGGGACAAAAGTATCTTTAATGAAACTGCTGCTTCCCATGCCTTTGGTTGCAGCTGGATGTGGGTAGGTCGTTTCACAGGGCTGGCAGTAATTTGTTTTGTGGATAATTAGTGGCTTCTTTCTGAAAGTGAGTTTCTTTGTTGGTGTGATGGCTCTGATAGTAGCACCCTAAAGAGGCTTGTACAAAATAAGAAATATCAACTGGAGAGGATTTTGCTCTAAGCAAGAGCATGCAGTGCAGGGGTTTTGGTTTTGGGGGTTTTTTTTTGTTCCCTCTCCCCTTAAAACTTTTGGATAAAACTTCCATTTTTGCAATGGAAGTAATTGAAAATATTCTTTTAAAAAGCTTGGTGAACAGTGTGTCGTCTGGAAGTGCTGCTTGCGCAGACGTACAAACTGGGCTTTGCACGCTCAATTTGGAAAGGATTGATCTCAGAAACAGGCAGTTTTGTCATCTGGTAAGCCAGCGTTCACACCTAATGAAACAAAACCACAGTCACTTTGGAACTTGAAAGAGAGGTCGTCTCTGGTACAGTAATAATGAACGAAAAGACACAAAAGAAATGAAGTGCTTGTGTTGTGGGCATGGCTAGCTATTATTTATATGTTATTCTATATCTTTCTCTTTTGGGGAGAGCCCCTTTTTTACATGTTACCATCAGACACGTTTTAATATTAACTTTTAAGGGGTTTCATTTAAATTCTGGCTTCGGGCTTGGTGTTAGGATGTACGCGGTCTTATAGCAAGCCGTGTCCTGCACCGGACATCTTTAACAACTCTTTAAATTACAAAAACTGAGATAGATTGAGGGTGTGCTCCTTTCTTTCCCCTGGTCTCGTGCTGTTTTGGTGCCTGCAGGTCACCTTGCTTCATCTTTTGGCTCTGCACGCCGTTGCCAGTTGTGAAGCCTCCTCCAGCCCTGGCGCCGGGCTCGCAGCTGGCTCGGGCGGGCTGGCAGAAGGTTCGTCTTCATTTCAACGCTTCATCACTGTCCCTGTCTTCTGGCTTTTGCGCCGATTCAAGACTGTTTCCGACAGACAACCTGTGGAGAAAGAACTCTTCTGGTTATAGAAGGTCATTTAAATTTAATAACTGCTCTTTTTTTCCCTTCCCCCTTCTCTTTTTCCTTTCCTTTTGGTTGTTTCTTTTACTTCTTTCTCCAGTGCTACAGGATTTGGAATTTAACACAGACCCTCTTTCCAAGCTGGTATTATATGTTTTCATTCCAAACTTTTGGCATTTTAAGATACTGGCATGTTTCATCTTTTCTCCCCGTGATCCATTTCTCCATTTAGATGAAGTTTTAATATTAAACTCCTACTTGTCATTGACTTGTCAGTTGTTGCATTTTAATTGCTAATATTAATACAGCATTCTGGAGGGGCTCTGAGGTGGGTGTTAGGCTAGTTCTCTTACAGCACAAGGGATTTCACTGCCTAAATTAATTCTGGATTTGTGAATTCTTCCTCCTGGACAGTTTTATACCCAGCTCCTGCTGCCCATCTCCGCAGCTAACACTTTAACGCTGTCATGTACACAGGTTCTCAAACTATTGCTGTTTGTAGTCCGGTCTAGCAGGCAGAAACACTGCTGGATATCAAAGCTGGCATGAACCGCTGTGCAGACTGGATATAAAACTAACCAGAATCTCAAGTTTGTCTTTGGTGATGTCAAAAATTAAGTTTGTTTGGTGATGTTCCTTCAGTTCACGCACAGATTCCATAGGTGCCAGACATCTTAGGAGTTAGATACGGCAGAAGCACGTTTTGGTTTGCGTGAGCTAATTGTTCACTTTCTTCTTGTGGAGTGGACTCTTTAATTCTTGCTAGTTTGGCCATGGAAACCCCCAAGCCTGCCTGTTGGCATTTTCTAGCAGTAAAACAGACTCCAGAACGGGTAAGTGCTTGGCACAGGGCACTGGAAAAACATCTCTGCCAATGTCGTGTTGCTGCCTGTCTTTCCACCCGAGCTACCGCAAAGTCTTGCTACTTAACACCAATGTGGGGAAGGGGCCATGGCAGGAGACAGACTATTTCTGTTATTTCTAGTGTTTACATATAAATTGAAATGGAATAATTATAATTATGGATGTTGCTGCAGTTTGTTCCATATTTATACCATAAGAGTGCACTGATACACAATGATATTGGAGAATATTGTTAATTAGTTGGTGGTTATCTTTTGCTGCTAGTTGGCTTTACTGCAGGATTTCCAATGTTTGAGAAGCTACATTTTAAAATATATTTACAAAGCTAGTATTGCGTGAAGGATTTGCTGAAATAGTTTAGTTTATCCACTCTGTCATAGGGAAGAGCAGGACAAAATAAGGCCAGCAGAGTTAGAGCAATTAATTTTAAAAAAAAGTATAGAATGAAATTCTAAACTCAATTCCTAATGTCCTTGGTGGGCACTATTGTTGATAGGTCTTATTTTTGCAACAGTCTGCACTGAGGATGTGGTCCTTTACATAAAGTGTGGGAAGTTTGAATATATGTACTTGCTGTTTGGGAATAGTTACCAAGACCATTTTGAGATGTTTATCCTTTAACATGCCTATATACTATGACTTTTTCCTCTCTTAGTCATGTTTAAGCTGCAGTTGGTTTGGTGCACACAGGGATCATGTCTAGCAATACTGTGTTCTGCAGGTAAAACCCTGCTTCATGATTGCAGGAATAAGGTGCTTTTTTTTTCCTCCCCTCTCTCCACAAAAATCCAAAACACTTCAATTGGAAAAGGAGTGGGGAGACAGAAAGGTAACTGTGCCTGCTGAAAAACAATGTCATGAAAAACCTAAATCAGTAGCTTGCTTGTGGTGTTTCAGATCACATCAAGTCCAACCTGTAATCACGAAGAAATGGATTTCAGAGTGGGGATGAGAACTTGTCTTTAGATAGTCACAGGAAGGTCTCGCAGAAGTCGTCAGTGACGTAGGTCAGTGCATTTGTCTTTCTTCAGGGGCTGAAGTTTGTGCTCTGTTGGCTCCGGAAGGTTTCCTCCCAGCTTGAGCCCCCTTTTACGTGTCGGTGGCTTCCCAGCTCAGGACGGTGGTAAGCCCCTGGAGGAGCCGGACCGGTGGGAGCAGCTGTGTCGCAGGGCAGGGCCGCGGGCTCGCCTGCCTTACAGAAACCTGTAAATCTCTCCAAATTTCTCAGGCAAGTGCCACCACTGACTACAAATGGGTCATCTTACGCTTATGACTTCCCGTGCTACCTGGTAGTTGCCGGAGTGTTTACCTTCGGGTTGCACATTTGCTTATTTGCAGCAGCGCGCGTCACTAAAATACGCGGCTGGCTCGGGGTGGCGTTGCTCGCAGCCGTGTGTGGGCTCGCTTAGAGCTTAGCTGCGCGCGCTTGGCTAGCTTCTGAATGTGCGTTTTTATGGCCCTTGAAACTTGGCATGAGCTGTGTTTTGTCGACGACAATAACAACAAAAAATTGCTAGCGAAATTAAACTCCGGCATCGCTGTCCTACAGGTTTATTAGCGATGTATTGAAATGGGATTTTCTCGCTAACTTTTCCTGGCATCCATCCAAAACCCAGCATCTCATAAATTTGTATTATCTCTCTCTGCTCTGCTCAGTTGACAGGGCTGTAGCAGCTTCTCATGCAGATCACGGGAACAGCATGGAAATAGGAAGCCAGGAGACTTTCAAGTCGGGCGTTTGTATCAGCAGAGACATTGCAGGAGAAGTTTTGCCACAGAACTAGAGGGCAGAAATCCTGAAGAGTTTTTTCAGTATCTGCCTTCAGAAACTAGACCACCGCAAACGCAGAGCTGAGTCTGCGTTACTGCGGCTTTGGCTATAGTGAAAGGTGAAGGGCTTGGAGAGGCAGGGCAATGACCGTGCGACACAGCATGCCTTGGCACGGACGCTGCAGATGGGGAGAATGAGGTGCTCTCTGGCATTTAAGTGTGCTGGTATCACCCTTTAGCTTGTTCATAGATGCATTTCGTTCTCAGGATAGCGATAGTGAAAATTGAAGACGTGGCACTTGGGGACGTGGTTTAGTGGGCATGGTGGTGTCGGGTTGACGGTTGGACTTCATGATCTTAAAGGTCTTTTCCACCCTTAATGATTCTGTGATTCTATAAAATAGCATACTTTGTTGATTTATTTGGGACAGGTGAGCTTTCTGTGTGGTCACTGATACGCATTGCCAGCTCAAAGCTGCTCAGAGAAACACGTGGCAGCTTTGCTCTCAAGAACTCTAAACCAGGCTTGGTAAGTTATCTGTGTTCCAGCCCTGCTGATTCCAAACTCCAGCACGCTTTGCTCTACCAGTCACTCTAATCCCAAATGCAACACTTTTTAAGGTACTATTTCATTTCCAAACTTTATGCTTTAAATATTAAGCGGTCAAGTAAGGCAGGTGCACTGGTCTGCGCTGAGCCAGGGAGAAGGGATATCTACCTGCAGGAAATGTTGCAGGGGGAAACAGATGCATCTTGGTGATAGGAGATGGGAAGGGGAAGTTAGGTCATTAATTACTTAGTCTTGCATAAACAAAACTTAATATTTTGAAAAGTCTCTAATTTAAAGGGAAGGAAAAATCTTTCATCTTCTCTGCTATTTAGCTACATGTCAAGTTGGGTCAATTGGAAGACTTCTGTGATGGTTTCTGCTTTATATATTGATTACTCCTCCATAAACTGTTCCAGTGCACTGAGCATTAGACTAGTTTTGAAGGGGAAAAAAAGCTAAGGGGAGCTAGACTGCAAAATCGAGGATCCCTGCATGACTGCATCCCTTCTGGGATTTAACGCTGTCATGTTAAATGTCCCTTCTGGTTTGTCTGGGGAAGATGCAGGGTGCAATTTGTTTTACTTTTCTATGTGTTAAAGAACTCATCTGATGACTGGGAGTTGGGGGACTTAGTCCGGGATCTTCTGAGAAGTGGCGTTTTCTTAACCTGCTGTCTTTAGGATTTAGAAGAGAGCACTTGGTTGAAAACCCAAGTTTGGTGAATAAATGTTCGGGGTTTGTCATGGAGTTTGATTTGGGTTTTTTGTTGTGGTTGGGTTTTTGTTTTGTTTTGTTTTGTTTTTAAACTCTCTTCCATCTCTTGGCAAATGTTTTAAAAAATGAGAAGCTGCTAAGTTTGTGCTTGGTCCAAAACTGATTTAAAATGGAGTAGTTCAGTCATGGGAGTTTCAATTCCTATTTTTCTCAATATAAGCTATGCTAAAGATGAACTAAAATTTTACACGTTGTAGTGCCTTTACTCAAGCACTAGACAGCTTTCAGAGAGCGATCGAGCATTAAATATTAATTTTTATCATCAGGGACAGGTTCTCCCTCCAGCTGCTTGGCAATGATGCATTTGCTTTGTGTGGTGTGTTGCTTTTTTTTTTTTTTTTTTTAATTGGCTTGTAGTATTTATTAAACAACAGATACTCTGAGGAATATCTGAAGCTTCATGCAGCAGAGCTGCGTACTTTTTTGGAAAGCTGAATGGCGGCGAGCAGACTGCCCACGCAGGAGGTTGTTGCCAAAGAATTATCTTCATATGCTCGGTGAAAATGTAATGCAGTTTGTGTACATTTTCTGTGAAATGTTGTTATCAAGTTAAGAAAGATTGTTTTCCCAATATAATCCTAAAGATGAAATACAGTTACATTCCAGCATAGCAAATCTACGTTTTGTGCATAAATTACTCAGATATCTAGGAGTAATGAAATATATGCTGTTAAACATGTCAAATCGGATGATTAAATGACTGGATTCTTAGGAAGAAAATAGTGATTTTCTGAAAAAGCTAAATGAATGGTTTGGCACAATGAACTGCAAACATTACCAGAAAAAAACTTCTTCTGAGGAAAATTTGCTAGCCGAGGATCACGTTTTTATGCAGTAGGTATTAAAAACAGGAGGTATAAGTGAAAATATTCCAGATTTTCTCAAGTTAATTGACAAGCTCCTTTCTTCCACTGAAATAATTATACCTGCTGACAGCTGAGTGGGTGGCTCTGTATGGTTAGGGATCTCGCATAACCAGTATGTTAGCAGTCACTGCTCTTAAATTGATTTCTTTAGGATAGTGAGACCACGTAAATGCTTCCCAAGGTAAACTGCTGCTCTGAAAGGACTTGAGTTTTCACATGAGTAACTGGACTGTGGATCAAGGAGAGAGTTCTGCTAGGTGAATTACTTTCTTGCGTTTTATGTGTACACAAGGAATGGTGGAGCCAAGTGAGACCAATTTTAACGCAGAGGCGTTGGATTAGTACAGACGAAAGGTTTGTTTGGGCATCATCTTCGCTATTGATGGTGTGTATAAGAAGGAGAGAGTCCAGTTTGACTCAAAGCCCAGGCTAAAATTTTTGAGCTAGCAATTTAAAAGAATTGTCTTATTTGTAGACTAAGCAAACTCATGTATCACTGATTTTATGTCAATAAACATGCAAGCCTTGTATGCTGTTTTTAGAAGCACTTTGAGAAAGACCATTTTACCCTCTGCAGAGTACACTGTGAAATCTCAGCTAAGTGAAGGCAGCTGGATAACTGTTTTCTTTGATCACAAAGTGCATTTGTCTGAGCAGCAGTAACATGAAATCAGAAGTGAAATCAGAAATCAAAAGTAAAGACCGTTCTTAACATTACTTAAACTTTAACTAACTTTGATGTTCCTGGGCTTCATGTTGAGTGTTTTTTGAAGCCTATCTTTTTCTCTGCTGTTAGTTTTGTACAGAACTGTGGTCCAAGCCATGGCCACACCAATAAAAATATTTTTAAGTAGAAGTTAACCCATAACTGGTTTTGCACATTGCTTCGTGCAGTAACTTGATATGTGGTTAACCTTTCTGTGCGTTGCCTTGCTGAAATGAGTGGTCTGTGTAAGTCAGTGATTGATGTAATGCAAACTCTATTGGGAAGGAGATGAAATGATCTTTCCATACAGTCAGGTGTCTACAGGATGGTGGTGAAAAAGAGAACTAGGATGAGCGGAGTCCTGGTGATCATCCCTGTCCTCATGCAAAGACCAGTGTCTCGCCTAAAGTTTCATTCTGTCCAAAGTGCTGTTGTGCTAAATCCCTGCTTCAGAATAACGTTGATGCAGCTGGTGTCATATTATCTGAGCTGAGTCTTTCCTGTTGGTCATACAGAGTCCTCTGATATGACAGATAAGGGCTTTCAAAACGCTGTTTCAAAACATGATTTGTATGGGTGCTCCGCTTGGTCATTGCATTTCAACAGCAGTTAGAAAGCGTGCTAGAGATCTACAGCAAGCAAATCCCAGGAGGACTTCAGCTACTAGACTGTCTGTCTCCATTTTCTGTCCTCTCCTGCCCTTCTGTGCTCCCAAACCAAAAGTAGATGTAGATGTGCTAGCGGAAACTTGTGCACACAAGGCTTGCAGAGCCGACCAGAAACCTACCTCACATTCTCAGTTTTCTCTGCTGATTATGGCTTGTGCCATTAGAGTGAACCACATCGTCGTCTGTCATATTTATTTATACTTATTCCTGAAGTTCCATAAAGCCTACTTTACCAGACTGGCTAATTCAAAGCATTTGTTCAAAGCACTACTGCCACACTAGTAGTAAAAGGCTCCACAAGGAACAAGAGGATCTGTTGCTGAAAGGGGTGGGTGATCCAGTGACAGCAGCCCCCGTTAAAGTTGGGGTCCTCCATGCTGTGTTTGCCTCACTCTTCAGAAACAAGGACTCCCAGGCCACACTCCTCCCTGTGCTTGGTGAAAGGAATCAAGAAGGAGAAAAATTACCAGCAGTGGATGAGGGTCAAGTCAGGAATTATTTAGAACTCAACCCATGCAAGTCCATGGGACCAGATGGGCTGCCTCAAAAGTGATCAGCAACCCCTGCAATCAAGAAACAGAAGACAAGAGCCAGCTAACTTTTTTCCTGGTGAGCTCTCCATCTCATTTTCATGATGGGAGTACTTGTGTTTCTGCACATATTCACTGCTCCTCAGCTTCCTTGAGAGATCATTGCTCTCGATGGAAACTGTAGCAGAGCTCTTGATTAGGTACAGCTTGTCATTCAAGACTCGTGCTGAGCAGCATGACTTCCTACAAAGCACAAGAGTCAGCATCGTTATTTTTGATGCAGAATTTGCGTTGCAATATCTGAGCTGTTCTTGCTTCTGGGGTTCTTTGTTGTGATGTCTTAAACGTTTTAGATAGTCGCTTCTGTTGCTTCTAACTGAAGAGTGTAACCTGCTACAGAATAGAGAAATTATTTCTTGACCTGATAGAGGTCTTTGGGTAACTCCATCCCTTTTCTAGGGAGCAGTGACCCTTTGTCAATATAAATACAAAAGTAAGGAAGTTTTTTGCATCTGCAACTGGCAGGAATGTATTTTGGCTGACAAATGCAGCTTAGCTCAAAGGCGAGATCCCACAGTGGGTCAGTTAAGCTTTATTGGTCTGCCAGACCAGATTATCATTTTATTTAACCAGAGAAGTAGTTTTCGTTGCCACTTGATTGCCGAGGGTCTGTCAGCGTTTCCATTATAAACCTCCTATTTTCAGGGATTTGAGTAGACTTGAGATGTAAGTGTTCTGGTCTAAAACTTGGCAAGCATGATCTGAGTTCACCAGCGGATATTTTCTTTATGAGATTTTAAAATAGTCAGCTGTTTCTTAAATTGTAGAGAAGGCAAGGTTGTGTTCCCCCCCCCCCCCCCCTGT
>NW_010542414.1:8708-46036 GCF_000687285.1 Phaethon lepturus | reverse complement strand
AAAAAAAAAAAAAGGGTGCGCAGTGGGAGAAAAAGGAAAATCTGCCTGCTGTCCTGTTCAGTTTTGCCAGAGGATCATGCCTCAAAACCTTCCCTTCGCTTTGGTCTATGTTTGATGAAGTCCCACCCACCCTCTCTGTCCCTTTTCTCCTCCCCTTTACTTATTTCCCTTCAGTGTATTTACACTCTCACTACATTAAGTTGCAGCGTTTCTTCTCCTTACTCCATTCCTCCCCTTTGCCTTCCTCTCTGGGGCTTCCAGCGCTCGATTCTGATGAATCTGCCTATTTTACCTCTTTCTAAAAGGCAACTCTGAGATATTCTTGAGTGCTACGACGTACCTGTGGTAAATATAAACTCTAGGAATTGTCTTTATATTGTGCATTACTCTGTTTATTTGATCTACTTTACTACTTAACTGAAGAACATAGCGTGCAGTATCGCAATTTTTAAACCCTTTTCTGAGACTTTACTGTGACTCTGGAGCGAAGTACTTTCGCATTTATTTTTTTAACCAAATCTTTAATGTAGACTGAAAAAAGTGAAGTGTGATTGGCGCAGAACACCACTGTGGGTTTTCATGGCTGGGCTCTTTTAGTCATTTCCTGAAAGCTTGGTGCAGAAATGTGACAGCGCAGGAAGCGGCAGCGAGCTTAGCAAGGCTTGGCGTGCCGTTAGAAGTCAGTTTGCTAGAGGTGAGGGCACGTCCTTCTTGTTGAGATGTAGAAATACCTGGTTCTGGGATTGATGCTCAAGCTCTTCAGGAAGAACCTCTGCTGTCTTGCTGTCACAGCGGTGAATAAAATGACTGGGGCACTAAAATGGTGAGTGATGAACCACAGCTCTGATTCTCAAGTGACAAGGAATTTAAGTTAAGAGCTGAAATTCAAGCGCTGGAAAATGAGTGCTTTCAAAAAGCACTCTAGCCTGTCTCCCAGGACCTTCAGAAGATCGTTGTCGGAACAAGATGCTGGCACTTCTGCCTTGAAGGACTACCAGTGGTACCACCAAATGAAAAGCAAGAAGATGAATAAACAAATGAGTTCTGACCCAGAGAAACCTCTCGGAGCATACAGGTGGCAGACACATCCTCGTCTGCCCTGGAGGGTAAGCAAAAGAGAGCGCTTGTGCAGCCTGAAAGGGGAGTGCAATGATCCAGGACTTGCCAAGAGTTCTGCAAGCGTGGAGGCTACCAGTGCTGATGATCTCCACGAAGACCCAACAGAGACACTTTTCCAGGCAAGGACTGGACCTTTCCGAGCTCCCTTCAACCGCTCGCTCTCTGAACCCGTGCCACACGTTGGAAGCACGAAGGCGAAGCCGTTTCTGCAAGCCGTGCATTCGGTGGGCTCTGAACAGCAGGGCTATTTCATCCGTGGCATTTTCTCTTCTCTTTCAAGTGGCTTTTCAAAGATAATGAGTCGAAAAGGAGAGCCTGGCAGTGAGTCAGTAAGTGAAGGGAAGACAGACGATAATCAGATTGGTTTGAGTACAGGTAATGAACTCATTTTTGTTGTGTTCTATTTCTGTTTGTGTAGCAGGTAAGTCTAGTGAGGCATTCCTTGAGACATTCAATAGTTGTTTAAATTCGTTTTTAACTCAGTTTTAATAAAACAACGTTGGTGACTCTGATATTTTATCTTAATTTAAAAAAAGCAACTTGAAATAGGGCCTTTCCTGATACGGAAGTGGCATGTGATGTTTTAAAAACTTGGAGGTCCTTTTAAAACAAGCATCATCTGGTGGTAGCAGTAGTATTTCTCTCTCAAATGCACCCCGTGTGTGTGCTGCGTGCACTCCTGCAAGCACGGTAGCCTCTGCGGTGTTTGTAGTGCCCCGATTGAGATATCAAGCCTGCTGCTGTAAATGAAGTACAAGGGGGAGAGAGAAATAAAGCTGTCTTTTTAGCAGTGTTCAAGACAGTGGAACGGATCTAGTTCCTCATACCGGATCCACAGTTTTGTAATTAACTGGCTAAATTGATGTCTGCTCTCGGATAGATGCCAAGGACAGCAGTGTTGCAAAGGTTTAGCCAGCTGGGATTGAGGTCGGCAAGGTGCTGGTCTGAGATTTCATTTAAATCTCTAGTGGGGGAAAGGGGAAAAGGGGATAAATTTTGCCTTCTGTTCTCTTGGTCTTTCCTGTAACTTTCTAGTGGGCTCCCCAGCCTGAACCAAGTAACTGATGATGCTTTGGGGGGGAAAAAAAAGAAAAATAGAACCTCAAAGTTGAAATTGCTAATAAAACCAAAAATAAACCTTCCTTTTCCCCAAAACCTCAGCATTTTCCAAAGTCCTCCAGATTATTGTATTAAAAGCCTGATAACATCTGCGTTCAGTTGAGACTGCTGGACATCAGTATTCAACAAAACTCAGCTTAGTAGTAGTAGTAGTAGTAAAAGAAGAATATACTCTGTCTACAGGGGTATTCAGTCTCTCAGTTGCAGTGGAATGTCCCTTACAGGCTTATTTTTGCTACTGGAAGCAATCACATAACTTTAAAACAAAAACAAACGGTCAAAAAGAAGAAATAACTGGGAAAAACTATATCCTTTGTTTAACCCTGGTTACCTACAGTCACTGATTTGTGTTCCTCCTAGACCTTTCTCAATTGGAATTTGGCTTGATGGTGCTTGTTAAATTGCATGGAATGTGTGGAATAAACAAAGGGATAGGATTTTTTTTTTCCCTGTTAAAGATTTCTTGTTTAAGATGTTTATTTAGGGTTTTTTCCCTCTCCTCTAATCATTCACATTAGAAACAAAGCTTTCTACTGCAGGCTCCCACTGTTGCTGTGACCTCCTGGGAGACTGAATTACTGTTGCAGACTCTTTGGAACAGTTCTTCTGTTTGGTCTCTTCTGCCCACCAATATACGTCAGCAAGCTATATTGGGAAGGTATTCTGTGTGATATAAGCATTTTGGATCAAAATCTCACAGTGTATTAAGGGCATAGCATGCTGTAGTTCCTTTTTTCCCCCTGTTCTGGTGTGCTTTGATACCGACTGGTTCTCTCGTAATGCGTAAGTATTGTCACTTGACTAGGTTATTGGGATGCTTTGCTTTTAGTAGCTTGAAAAATAAACACAGGAAAAAGATTATTTGTGAGAAGCCAGCACTTGGTAAATATTTCATGTCAGTTATGCGACAAGAACCGAACCTTTTGGCTGTTTGGGGTTGGATAAACCTCTGTCTGAGCCTGACAAAACTGGTTTTGCAAAGAGAATCACAGTTTAGGAACTGAGAGAAAAACAATGGGGCTCTAGATCAAAAGTTAAACTCTCTCAAGGGAGGAAGTTGTAGCTGGGAAGGTATTTGGGGAAACAAGGTTGATGCAGTCACCCACAAAATTGCCTGAAACATCCAGTCCTGCTTGGGCTGCTGTCGTGGGACCACTGAGTTTTTGGGGGGATGGACACCTCCGTGGAGTTTCTTTTCAGCCTTTGTCTTCTCAAAGGTTCAACCTCTGATCTTCAAGTAGACAACAGCTTAGTTTTAAGAGAACTAGTTCGCTCTAGAAGACATGCTGCCATGTGGCATACATAGCCATAGGACAACTAGTTGTTTATCACTGGTTTTATTTTTTCTTAAGCAAGAGCTGCTCTTGCCAGAGTTAGCTGGAGCTGCTTGGTAGAGTCTCCTGCCCCAGACAGTACTGTAGGCTGAGACCTGATAAAACGGTGGCAAAATTTGTGAGCTCCTGGAGTTCAGATCTGAGGGAGGTAACTTGGAGACAAAAGGGGCGAGAGAAATAGACCTGGTCTGTAGTGTTCTTCGACTGCAGTCTGGATGCTCAGAAGCGATCAAATCTTCTGTTCTCTGCCCGGGAGTTTAGTTTAGCGGGGGTCACTGAATTGTCCACTGACAGTTTTGGGTCTTGGGCGAGTGGAAGGTATCTTCGCATGCCTACAGTCCCGTCCCACCTACTGTTCAAGGAAAAAATCCAAGAAAATGCCTTCTCTTTTCCTTTCCGAGAGAGGCAGAATTTGGGAATCCTCAGGCAACTGAAGTCTGTGGTAAAAGCGCTCAGGCACTTTACTAGCCAAGAGATGGTGTGAGACATGGGGTTCCTCCAAAGTATGCAACCAGTTGGAACGTATTGCATTGTTTGCAAGTATGCAAACTTGGAAAAGTTTGATTGGAAGTCTCCCAGGAAACATCTGTTTGGACAGAAATCCTTGTCACTGTCACCCAAACCCAAGAGGACCTTTTCTGTAGTGTTAAATACACAGTGGGAGAGGCGTGCTTTGGAGTTCAACCAAGAGAACCTGGAGCCACATTTTCTGTCTCCCTTCTGTCCAAGGAGCCAAGCCCTTTACTTCCACAAGCTCACTTCATTAAAAGTATTTCCACTTTCCTTTGAAATGCTTGCAGATTATCAACTTCTTTAAAGTTATCTTCCTTCCGAAACTTGTCTGGCCTCTTGTGTGTTGTTTCATCTCTGCACCAGAATTGTAGAGGCTGGGTTGTCTGCATGGGTTTGCGTAGCGATTGGTGGACTTTGCTACTGATCTTTGTAAGCCTAGGGAAGAGCAATTCCCTTCTTTAAGAAATGGTTACCTCCCAAAAGAGGATTGGTTGGGTTGTTGGCAACTTGAAGACGGAAGTGGGATTTTAAAAAGAAAAATAGATCTGGATAAATATTTTCCAGTTGGTTTCACAGTCTAAAAAGCATGTTCAGACACTTCTTCGTCAGTTCTTGGCTGTAGAAATCCCTGCTGGATGGACTCACTCATCCTCTTTGGTGATGAAACGATGCTGGACCTCAGGAGAGCTTCCTCCTTTGGCTCTGGGCAAGGCTTTGGCGAGATGCAGAGGCTCCCCGACGCGTGTGGCATGCTTTCAGCAACACGCTACAGCGTGGCTTTCAGGAGGAAGAGGACAGATGGAGTGGACAGTCGGTGGGAAAAGCAGAGCTCTTCCCAAGTGTGCTGCATGGGTCTTCATGGGAGAAGCCTGGGCCAGGTTTGGGTGTGAATTAAGCGCTTTTGGTGCACGTGTGCTGACTTCTAGAGTCAGGCATTTTGAACCAGCGTTTATATTAGAATATGCAAAGCCTGAAGGTAAAAGGATTTGCACTCAGTATTAAGTTATTATTTATAACTTAAGAAATCTAAGAACATTAGAATTTCTAGTAAATGTATCTGCTTGAGGAAGGAGCTGTGTCGTTCTGATAAACTTCTTGTGAACATACCATGATTTCGGTAGAAACAAGATGAAGAAGGAGCTATGCAGACAAAGCCTTGGATCCAAGGGTTGTAGGTGAGCTGCTGCACCTTTTTTAATTGTTTCTGAGTATTACCAGTGGCCCTGTAACGCTGTTGAGAATGGGGTTGTGAGAGGGTTCTCAGATAACATTTATTTCACTGTTCCTTCTTACCTGGATCTCAGGGAAGTGGAAGTTTAGTTGTAGATTGACGACAAAATAATTCTTCAGTAGAATCAATTACTACTACTCTGCCTTCCCTGGGTATCTCTGGTTTGGTTTGGTGGAGGGAGAGGGTAAATACTGATTTATTTAAGCATGCATTTAGCTTTCTTAGTTGCTCTCTTGTTACAATTTTTATAAAGATACTTCTTCAAAATTATTTCCTTCTCTTTCTTCACCTTGCTAAAAATGTTTCTTCAGCCTTTTTGTTTTGAGTTCATGCTTTAATTCATTTTGTAGAGGTTTTTTGTGCCTAGAGTGAGAGAGAATATTTTCTATCCTTGCTTTTCTGGAATTGATTTGGGTTGTGGGTGGGTTTTTTTGTAATTCACTAAAGTTATTCAAACTCTATTGTTCTTTTTAATGTCTTTACAGTCTAGATTCATTAAATTTTATTTCTCATATCTTTCCATATAATCTTATTTAGAGACCTGTATTTTCACATTTATAACTCAAACCTGAGGCAGTTCCACATTGAGTTTCTTTCAGCGATTCCCAAAATACAAAACTGTTCCTTCCCATCTGAGATGGGAATTAAGTATTTATTACTCATTGGAGCAGCTTTTCTATCTTCCTGTTTTTAAAGCCACTTTCTCATTTTAGAAGTCCTTCTACTGAATCATGTTCCTCCACCCCCAAATCTCTTTTGCTTTTAAGTAGTTTATTTTTGGTGGGGCTTTTATTAGGGATATTTTACACAATTGAGCTTATTTTGTAATGAATGTGTTCGTTTAAGTACTATGCAAATGTCAGTTCATATGCCTTCTGCTATGAGCCCCTATGTTTCGTTGCAAGGTGCAGTCTTAACGTTAAAACTCATTCGCCTTTAATCGTCAGAACAGATTCAAGATAGCTGCTTATACCTGATCCCTACGTTGCATTAAAATGACTGTCGTTTTTTCTAGAGTTATAACTATGAAAATAACACGTTGCAGTCCGGTATCGGTCTCTCTGTTTTCAACTGTAGTGTGGCTTTGCGGTAGTAAATATTGTGTTATGTGGTATATTGAAAATTACAGGGCATAGGGATGCACAGAGGAGTGTTTCTGGCATTTGATGGCTTTGACTATCACTTGAACACGCCACCACCACCCTGAACCCCGAGGTATTTCCTTTTGCTGGGGAGCCATGCCTGGTTCATCCCAAGCATTGTCATGTTTAATGTGGGCAATAGGCTAATAATTTTCATCTGAATATTTATGAACACAACACAAAGTAATTAGCCATAATATCTGAAGCTAATAAAATTATGCTTATCTGTGTTAATTACACTTAATGAATGGTGTCTCTAAGCAGGTAGTTGCGCTTATTTCAACCTTGACTGTTGATTTTCATTTCTTTAATCCCTAGACCATTTTGTCTGAATCAAAAAATTAGCATCCAGTGGGATGAATGAGGACGTTTGTATTTGTAAGAGCTATTTTCAGCCTCATGAAATCATGGCAAGTGAATGGCAGAGACTTGCATTCCAGGTTGCTTTTTTTTGTTTTTTGCGGTCCATATCTGTGGACTGTTGGGACGATATACTTCATGCTGCTTGTGCAGAGGAGGCTGACAGCTGGTGCTTGCAAGAATATTATCTGTGATTACCTTGATCATGAGAAATTATTGCATGGGAATTATCAAAGGAGAGGGTAATTGTATACAGGAGACGAGACATCTCTAAGACTTTCTTTGCAGGGAGATAGGAGTTTGAAGAGATGCAGCTTGCTTAGAAGCAGCTAAAGAGTGAAAGTGTGGGGATTAGGAGAAGGGGCTCCTGGTGAAGTAAAGATTTGGGGTTTTGGTGGGAGAAGCTTTTCTTTTGATAACAGGCCAGACAGGGTTGAAAGGAAGTGGCTGGAGGAGGAAAAAAAAAGTCGTTGCTTTCCAGAGAAGGAGCTATGTCTGGAGCAGTTGGATTCGGAGTCTTTTGGCAAAGCTTCACATTTTGACTGTTGAGTCTCTGGAAAGAGAAACTTCAGCTGCGAGACCCAACGGGGCAGGATCTGCGGGAGGGCAGTGGGAGATGCTCATGGTCTAGCGGGTGTTTGTGGCATGTCGGCACCTACCCCGCAGCCCAGGAGGGCAGCTGGTCCTTCCCATCTCCCTCGAGGGGTAAGCGAGCCCAGGCTTAGGAAGTATGAAAGAAACTGTATTAGACTTTTCTCAAAATTCTGTATACTTCCTAAAGATAGACTTTAAGCACAGCTGTTGGAGCATGCAGAAAGGGCAACTGTGCCCAGTGGTTCAGCTATCCTGGAAGACTCAGTCCCTGTTAAGCTTATTCGGCACTGGAATTGGGAACCTTAACTCTTGTAGACGTGTACGTTTAGAGCCTGTAGCAAGAGGGTAAGTTCTGCTGTGGTAAAATTTTCTGAAGGCAAAGCTCCCCGGTTTGCATTTCCACAAGTGCTGCCCATCATGGAACTTGGCGTGAGATGAAAATTGCCTGCATGCTTACACAACGAGCATTTCCTAGGCACGTTGAGCCTTTTCTCCTTAAAATAATAAACCCAAAGGAAAGTATTTGCTTTTTAGGTCTTTGTCTTTTTTTCCAAATAATGAATGATTAAAATAATAAACCCAAAGGAAAGTATTTGCCTTTTAGGTCTTTGTCTTTTTTTCCGAATAATGAATGGTGTAGATTTGTAATGCTAACAGTATGTGATTTAGGACTCAAAGCAATGGCATTTTAGAAGTAAACAAACATGCACAAGATTATCTCTGTGCCCTTATCTATACCATTGCTCTACTATAAGAGTTACTTGATCACTTGCTTTAACTAATTAACTTGTATTATTATTTAGCCTTATGCTTTCTGTGGTGATGCTTTCTCTGTGTTACTCAAGAGACTCTTTAAACTCTTCTGAAATAAATACTTCATAATCCTGTAAAACATCACTTGTTTAAAGGAAACTGTTTATGTAAACAACAGGCTAATGCATGAAACTCTTGACATGTTAGCATTGAAACCAACTGTCCCTCAGTGGTTTTGTTCTTACTATGAGGAAAGCTGAAGCTAGACATCTGGTCTTCTGTGGGCGAGAGAGCTTTTTACAAGTTATGGGACTGCTTGTTCAAGTGAAGTTAAAAAATATTTTGTACCGAGAAGGTGAAAAAAATTACTGAAATAGCTAGTTTCTCAAAGAAGCTTGTCTTTTAGAGAGCAGGCATTCTCTGTCTTTCTCGCTTAAGGGGAACATGCTGACCATTTTAATGTGTGCATTGGTATAGGAGCATCCTTCTCAAAACCTACTTGTCTGAAAACTGATGCAGAGAGGAGCCAGATCATTGACAGTGGCGTGTGAGAACAGGTAGTGAGCAAACACACTTGTCCAGCTCAAACCTTTGTATTTGTCAGCTGTCACCACACATAGTTATTGATGCTGTCTGTAGGTTTGAGACCTAGGGAATTGGAGTTCTTTTAATAGTTTCTTGTCTTCGTATGAGGCTTGAATTCTAGTTCTTCAGATTTGTTTATTTTGCAAAGCTGTCTGATTCTCCTCTCCCCTCGTCACAGACAAACCCCCCTTTCTAAAAAGTGAAATGCAAAAAAGTACACTTCCAAGTCCAATGGCAAGTTGTAAGCAGACCTGCTTATTCATTTTATGTCTGACTTTAGCTGCTTTTGTATGTTTTATAGGAACTGAAGCGTTTTCCTGCTTCCCATACTCTGACTACTCCCGAGTAAAACTTTAAAATCTTCTGAAATTATTGCATACTTCTGCGATGATGGTATGGTGAGACTTCTAGTTGCATCTCCCTCATCCTAAGCGGAGTTGCTGTAGATTTTTGACGTCTTTGAGTTTACAATGCATTTTGATAGAAAAAAATAAAAGTCCTTTTAATGTAGTCACTCTTAAGAGCAATTTTCCTCGAACAGTCTATTTAGTGACACAGATGCTTTGGCAAGTGGTTTTGATAAATTACTACCAAAAAATCTGCCAAACTTTGAATTCTAGCAGTGTGTCTCCATCTATCTCACCACTCCGTTAGCTCTGGCTGCAGTTGTACATGAGAAGAGGCTTTGTCAGCGACACCGCTCCAGGTGCATGTGAGGGGAAGAAGGCAAATACACAGATCGGAGTGGCTCCCAGTTGCCTACAGTCATCTCCACCCAGGCAACGCTTTTTTTATGTTACTGATCAAGTCTCTTGGCCGTGTCCTGTATAAATAGCCTTAGTAACCAGTTCCTCTGCAAGCTCTATTAAGCGGTGAAGGCTTGCGTGCTTAATATACTACGATGCTTGCGTTCTCAGGCTGGGGTTGCTGAGTGCATGGTGCTTAGCCAGGGCAGGCTTCTGGCTGCAGTGTGGTTGGCAGTAGGTTTCCTGTCAGCCCTCCTGCAGCTTGATAAAATGGGTATGGTTCAAGCCACCGATGTTTTGAGACGACAGCCCTTTCCTTTATTGAGGTAGTACTAAATGCCACTGAGACTTATTCTTATCAAAAACAGGATGAAGTTTTGAAAAGGAATGGGAGAGGAAAGGGTAACCGTTCAGAGTCTGCTGCGACGGAACCAAATTGTTTGTCTCGACATTGGTTTTCGTGGTTTCTGACCGTGACTTCCACCCCCATTTGCACGTGTCATTGTCATGTGAAGGATTGACTCTTACTTACCATGTCTTAATGTTAGAGATGACCTGTGTCAGTCAAAGCCTTTAATCCGGCAGACTTGTAGAAAGCATGGGGCACCTTGGAAAGCACCGAATACGCTGGCAGGGTGGGAGGTGAGGCACTTGTGACTTTGTGGGGTTAGGCATTAAGAGGTTTATGTATCTTTTACTGTTATACATAATCTCGAGGAAATGGCTGAGCCCTGGTACTTAGAAGAGTCAGTGGGATAGCAGTATGTGTAATTAATAAGGAAAGAGCAAACCAACGTGTCAGTAAAAGATGGTGCAAAATTTTCTTTATCTTGGTCCCGCAGAGACAAATCCTGCACAAAACCAGGCTGGTGCCCTCCTTCGTGCACCTTCGTGCCAGTGAGCACAAGCAGGGGCTGGGCGTGCTGGGGGGGTGCGATGGGCAGCCCTGCACTGCCGATAACCAGGCGTCTCCGCTCGGGCGCTGCCCCGTGCTGCTTCCAGGCTGGGCCAGCTCCTAGGTCTTACCCCTATGCCAAACAGCACTGCTAATGACTTATTTTTTTCCCTCCTCTCGTACAGATACGTGATGACTGCCACTGTTTTAGCTGTGCTAACAAGGTAGTTTTTAGCTGGCTTACCCGCAGCAGCGGGGAGCTCGGTGCAGGTTGCCACAAAAATCTGCCTGAGGAGCTCGTTAAAATGACAGGTTGTTAACTCCTGCTTAGATATACTCTAATAGCTGCAAAAGGGAAAGACTTCTTTCCAGGAAATACGTTCTTCCTTCTTCATCGCGGAGTTTCTTCTGAGCTTTCTGTGGGTTTGTCTGGGGGGAATTATATGTGTAGAGCAGGAGTTTTGAGTTACTTTAACAAAAGACACGAATGGCTCCAGTGTACTAATAGCGAAATTTGTATTTGCGCAGCAACCAAAACAATTCATTGAGTGCGTATGTAGCATCTTGAATTTGGTGGATGGTAGCTCTACAACAGCCTCGCTGCGCTGTGCAGCGTATGTGCCCAGGCTCCTGACACCTTCCTACTGTTACTGTGGAAACTGTAATTTCTAACTCCAGACTTGTATGTCCCTGAAACAGGGTGGTTTTTTGGTTTTTTTTTTTTCTGCTGAGGCAAAAGGTGACAAAGCCTGCAGATGAGAGAGACGTACTCCTGTGCAGTATGAACCCAGCTGGTGCGCTGGCTGCATTTGACTTACATGCTTGTGCTTGATGGGGAATCGCATGTTCAAATGGATGTGGATACATTTATTTTAATGGTGAAACTCCAGGCAGTCAGGCTATAAATGAACTTAACATGCGTGAACCTCAGGAGACCTGTCCTGAGAAATGGAAACTATAGGATGCAAGGGGAAGAAAAACATCCTTACTGAGTCTCGTTTTTCTGAATCATCAAGTGTGTGGAGGGGAAAAAATAGTGACAGCGTAGAGCCTCATCAGTTGTACTCAGTGATCACTGTAGGTCCCTTCCAGCTGAAATATTCTCTGTTTCTGTATTTCATCAGACTCCCTCCCTGCCCCTAACAGGCCCAGGCTGAATTGAAAACACATATAGCGATCTCTGCTCAGAGTAACTTCTGCATGGCTATATAATTTCAAAGAGAAATGCTTTCAGGGTGATGATAGGTTTTGTCTACATCTGTAATGTCTCATTTGTCTTTGGATACCCAACAGCCTTTGCTTTGTTTATTCAGAGAGGAGCAAACATGAAGCTGAATGTACTTTTCAATGATCAATGTAAATCAACATGAAAAATGGAGATCATTATAAAATATGTACACACATATATATTAAGGAAGGTTTACTAGATTGATTGCTCCTAAGACTAGAGCTTGACTCCTCTTACATGCAAAGAATTCACAAAGAGACAGTCATAGCCCAGGGACAGTGAAGTGTGGTCACTGATGGATAAAATAAAATTCAAGCCTGTTTGCATTTTAATGGATTTTAATCACATGAGAGTTTGGGAAAGAAAAAACAGATTTATCCTCCCCGGGCCGCCCCCCCGCCCCGTCATCGTGTCTGATTGCCTCAGGGCGAGCAAAACTGGCCTTAGGTACCAAGATACAATTTTCAGTTTGGGTACTGTTCTTAAAAGGCTTTTACAAAGACAAGAGATGTGCATGATCATCATTAGTCACTGGAAACGGAACAAATAGTACTGGTCTGTAGATGTGACAAGCAAAGAAGAGCTTCAAGTTTTTGGCAAACTAAGTAGTAAGGAGGAAATGAACAAGATGCCAAGCATGGTTTTTGTCACCAGAGATTTACAAAAATAAGTTTGACATCCGTCAGGGGCTGGGGGGTGTAGGGTACCATCCTGCTCGAATGATGGAAGTGGCACAGTCTGTCTTTAACAAACTGCATCTCTTGAAAAAAGGGAGTTGTTCCTTAATCTTTCACTCTTTGGTGCTGCCTATCGTATGTTTGTCATCTCTGTTGTCTGTGACAAGATCTTCATATGTATTTTGAATGTTCTTGCTCCGGACTGCTAGCGTGGGCCAGCCCTGCCTGCTTCCCCGCTCCCTCCTGCTGCCTGTACTGCTGCAGCCTCATTCATCCTTTGTCAGCTGCTGCTACTTTCACCTGAAACTCCATTCCCTGTGCGACAGTATTGGGTGGAATTTATCCTTCGACCCCCAGAAACAATTTTTTTGAAGAACACCATTGCAAAGACAGCTAAGCAGGGGTATTTTGTGATAATACCGTTACTTAAAATAAAAGGGCGGGGGGTGGAGTGTGTTTAAAATGCCGAGATACTTCATAATGTGCAGAAAATAGAGAAACTTAAGTTTTTTGCCCTGTGTTTTCTTTTGTTCTATCACTAAGTGGATGTTTGTGTCTGTTTGTGCTCTGATTTCGTGTGTGTTTTGAAATCTCATTGTACTCAGTGGTGGAAAATTGGCTGCTTAAGTAAAGGCATGTTAAGGACAGCTATCTACAGTAGCTGGAAGGAAATGCTTCTCAAATGTATTGTCCAAGTTGGTTGTAGTTAATAGTCTCTTGGGTACGTGAACTTTCCTTACCTTCTCCACCCATCTTCTGGCAGCAAACAGAATTCCTAGTACTTCGATTTAAAAATAAATTAATTAATAAAAATCTGTGCTGCCCTTGTAAATGGTTTCCCCATAGGAGCGACACGGATTTCAGCAATAACTTGTAAAATCACTTGTGCGGGTAGATTATTCCTACTGCGGGAGAACCCCACAAAACATTAACATAAAGCAAATCTCTTCAAACTGGATGAAAATTATTATATTTATATAAAGATTTCCCTTTACCTTTCCTGCCGGTCTGGTTGGATTTACTGTTACAAAATGCAGTTGCGCAGCAGCGGGACTGCTAATTAGATGTTATCAGGCCTCTTTCTGCAAGGTTGTGACCTATAAATTTCTGTTTAGTATTGCTGTAGGAAAGACATATTCTCTCCACTGGTTATTTATCCTTATTGGGTTCATTTGTTCTCCTTTTAGGATTTTGGATTTGTTCTGGGGGCTTCATGATGTCAGTTTGAAAAACATATGGCAGGGAAAACATTTGGGAACAAGTGCCTGTTTGCGCTTAGGGAATTTGTGGCATTACCACTAAGCATCAGAAAAATTGGCTAAAAAACAGCGTAGTGAATAACGGAAGGTTTGGTCCTCACAAGCTTTAGATTTTGCAGGTTTTGTGGAACGTAGCAGGAGTAAGGAGGAAAAACTAATGAGGCATGGGTTCTGGGGTGGAAGGTGTTTGGGGTGAGGATGTGGGGTTGCCTTTCTTCATACCCGAGCCTGCTGGAGAGAGAAGGAAACCCATTAAGTAGAGAGAAAACTCAGCTGAAGAACACCAGAAATACTGCACCCTAGCTACAAATCCTTTTAATTAGCTAGCCCATCATCAAAGGAGACATTAATCATGCTTATTTGGGTTTGCCAAAAGCATAGTAAACCTGCTCCACCTGTTTTGGTGGTATCTCGGGAGCCTTGATCCCAGCATGGCTAAGATGTCCAAACCCAGCTGGCCTACAAGGATATATTTCCCCTGACACAGTGTTCGCTCAGCACTTGCAATTTCTCTGCCCTGGCACTGTTATTTCTTCCCATGTTGCCTCTTTCTTTCGCAGTTAGTTTCTCTCAACGTCATATAGAGTAGGCAAGAAAAAAGAAATTACCCGCAATATTCTGAAATTTTGGATCAAAATTGAGCTTTGATTTGCAAATATTGGTGCAATAAGGAGAGCAAAGCGCTCCGAGTCAGGAGGCTCCTGAGCCTTGATCTGAGCCAGCAACTCGGTGTCCTGCCTTGACCAAGTTGGTGGTGATCTCCTTATGCTTAACTGAAGTGGATTTTTCTCCCGAAGCCAGCTCTCCCTCCCTAAAAACAGGTACAATAGCTGGGTTAAGTTACAAAGGAAAACTAACCTCATATAACCTTTAACTAAAGGTTAAAGGGTAAAGCTGATCAAAGAGGTATTACAGGTTGTTACCTCGCTGTACTGGATGGATTAAATGTGGGATTCAGATTATTTGCAGTAAGACATCTCTTTGCATGAATCTAAATACGGCTCAGAATCCCCATTGCATTTATGTAAGATCCGGTCTCCTTCCTCTGAAAGGTTTTGTGTCTGAACCCTCTTTAAAGGATGAAAAAAGTCCAGTCCTTTGTATATTAGCATTGCTTTACTGACACGCATGAAGACTTTCCAGACATCAGGGAGAAAAATGGAATGAGGAGCGTTCCAGTGCTTTTGTATGGGGTTTTGTTTTTAAGTAGGTCAAATCAACGAATTGGTGTATAATAGCTGGTTCCAGGTTCTTCTGAAAACACTTTGAAGATGCCAGAAGGAAGCAGAGTGGGTCTTTTTAAATATCATGGGGAGTACTGGAGGGCTTCTTTTGCATTATATTTGAATCCCTTGAGGTGGTCCCTGACTAAGTCATTTGTTTTAAGTGGTTAAAATAAGAAAGCTAAGTTTAGCCTATATGCCTGAATAACCTGGATAATATGCAAAAAAAATGCACATCGTTCTAGTAGATTTTAGTGGCCTGTGAACTCTCTCTTTGACAAGGGAAATAAACTCATCTGTCTGAGACGTCAGCGGTGGTTGGAATTCCGATATTCTCTTTTCCCAAAAGCCTGCTGAGGCCAAAAAAAAAAAAAAACAAACCCCAAAAAACCCAAACCCACCCCAAAAGCTCCTAATCACGCATGTATACTCAGCCTTCGAGAAATGTTCAGGTTGAAAATAGCTAGAAGAGTACAGCAGCAACAGGGTGTGCAGTGATGGCAGGGTGACCGCGCATTTAAAACTCCTAGGTACAGGAGAGCATCACGTCAGAGTTTTGTGATTTTTTTAATTATTATTATTACTGTTGTTTTTTTTTTTTTTAATTCTTTGCTTTTCCTTTCTTTGTCTCTCTCACCATGAACCACCACCACACATGGGGAGGGTTGTTTTTTGAGACCACAGAGGCTATGTTTCTGTAAAGGTAAATTTATGAGGAGGGGAATTCAGCAATCTTGCCATTGCTCTGAGAAACTAGGCTTATGGGCTGAGATTGTTCAGAGCAGTGACAATGAATATATCTGTTTTCTTGAAGGAAAGCCAAAGAGGAAAGCTTCTAAAAGAAATAGCCTGCATGATGTAATTCAAACTGCACCTGAAAGACGGTGTGTTTGTTTTTCAGTTGTTCAACTTGAACTTGTTGTGGTCACTATCTCATCACCTTGTCTGTTCCTGTGGCTCGTTCTTGTCTCCGCAGAAATGCTTCTCTATCTTTGCTCTTCCCATACCTCCCTCCTTGGCAGAAGAAAGCAAAAGGGTCTTCCTCTCTTGAAACCGGTCTGTGGCAGATGAATGTCAGCTGGTTGATGCCTTGTTTTCAAGGGTGGGAGGTAAAGCTGTCCATGAACCTTTGGTAATGGTGCTTTTGCCAAGCTGCGTGCACTGCTTGTGGTACACCTATGTTTAGCTTTGACCACAAATACACTAGTACATTTTTTTTGTGCACCCAAAAAAATGTGCAGGAACTGAGTGGTGTTTGCTTTAAGTTGTTTTGTTTGGTTTTGTGTGGGGTTTTGTTTTTTTTTTTTCCCCCACAGCTGCCGTGGGCCAAGGTCCTTTTTAAGTTCAGGATGCTTTTCTTCTTGTCTTCTTCCTGCACTGCTGCAAAGAATAAAGAATTAAGAGGGAACAGCCTAGTCTGGATGCTCAGTGCTAAAGAGGGTGTAAGGTGGAGATTAGGGGTTGGTGAGAGCAAATACTACAGAGAAAAGAACAGAGAGAAGGCTATAGAGCTGGGTAAGAAAAGGACCATGCATAAATTAAGAAAAACTTCAGAGGTTTTTTTTTTTCTCCCACGGATAATTAACTTTTCTGCTATTCTCTGTTTCTGCTTACCTAAACCTCTCACGAAAGCTTCCCTTTGCTTTGGGGAGAAGTGTCACTTGAGAATCTTCTCAGAACTTGGCAGCTATGTAATACGGGCATGTAATCTTTTATAATCCTCTCTACAGGTTCGTAAAAACCATTTCTGTTTTGAGATTCCAAAGCATTTTGTAGGCCAAGTGGGAATTTAATTGTGAGAGAAAAATGTACTTAATATTCAGAAGCAAAGATGAGTGGTCCTGGGCAGGGAACAAGAACTGAATAAGAAGGAAGGAAAACCTGCTTAGTATTGTAGGAGGGGTCACAGCGATGGTTTTGAGCAGCTGCAGGTTATTTGAAATCTTAAGTGTCCTGGGAACTAAATTGTTTGTTTTTTACCCTGATAGCAGCTTCTGTCCTGGTGATGTCATGAGGCAAGGCTGCACAATGAGCTGCTTGTTTGCAGGCGTGCATGGGAGGCTGGGCTGAGCATGAAGAGCACCTGCGTGTTTTGTAAGGTCCCCACCTTGATTAGCTTGTGTTTTCTGGTTCCACTCGTTGGGCTACGAAGCGCGCAGCTGATTGCGTGGTTTGAGGTTGCTGGCATCGGTCCATTCCAGAAGGTGCTGATGTCTCCCCGATAGACGCATCTTCCACGCTGTCTCTCACGAACCTGGCTGGGTACAGACCATGAGAACAGGGACGGAGAGGGAGGCGCAGCCGAGGGGAGCGAGGATGAGTTACCCTGTGGAAGTTTAGCAATCGACTACGCAGCACGTAAGAAGCTTAGAGGAGCTCAGCGGTGTTCAAGCTAATTGGCAGCTTTAAACTGCTATTAAGAGCTCCCACACCTTTTGCTCAAAGAAGCTGCACGGTGACAGCGAGCTGGTGCAACTTTCTGCTTTCTAATCAGAATTACCCTGCCAGGCCAATTTCAGCTTTATGCCTAATTTTTGCTTCTGCTGCCAGCTCCTTAGCTCTCATTTTTTCAGGACTTTGCAAGAAAGCTCGAGCCCGTTGGCACACTCAGCATCTGCTCGCTGAACTACTCGTAAGATTTTAAGACTTGCGGTTTCTTTTTTGGAATGACTCCATGCTTTTCCCTTTTGAAAAGAAAATCTTGGTGAAACTGCTCACATGGTTGTGGCCTAACTGAATTTGTGCTCTCGAGCTTCCGCAAAGCGCTTGGGTACCGGGGAACACTGAGCCCTTTGAGCAAATACGGGGGTCTGAGGGTGGTGAATGTGTTGGCACAAGCCTTGTGAAGGGTTTGGGTTTTGAATTGCAGTGTTACGCGGAAATGAGAGGGGAGGTCTTGGCTGATCTCTACCATAGTCTCAGCCTTGGTGTGAAAACTACTGAGCTTTTGATAGGCAAAGCGGCGACGTCGCGAGCGTAGGACAGATGTACTGACTCGGGACCAAGTTAAACCGGCAGAGCCGTCTGCGAGCCCAGCTGGGCAGTGAGCCTGCTGTACCTTGCTCGCTGCCGGCCGCCTCTTGTACGAACAAGTCAGATCTCTCCTAGGGGAGGAATGAAGGGGTGGGAATGATGTTAGCAACGGAGAGGAGAGGCAGGAAGAACTCATCCTTCTGGGAGATGCCAGGTTTCTTGAACAGTAGCATTCTGTATTTTGTCTCCTGCTGGTTGCAAAGGAGAGAGCCTTTGGCTGGCTGTTAGGTATTCGCTCACCTGATGGCTTAGCCCCTTCCAAATAAAAATCACTCCTTACACTTTTTATGCAGATGATCTGTAGGAAATTCAAGAATCTGGCCTGGTGGAAAAAACATTGATGCCCGCTCTCGCAACTTTAAAGGTTAGTCTTGCTTTCTCTGTGTTGAGGTGAGACTGCTGCATGTGTGCAATTCAGAGCAGAAAGGTGACTATTCTCCCGCTCCATCACAGATCTCATCAAAGCTTTCCAGCAACTGGCAGAAAAAAGCTGTGCTCTGATCTGTTTGCAGAAGACATGCACAGTCCCCATTCAGAGGAGGGAAAAAACCTCAAAACCTTATCCGTAAGCAGTGAGTAGCACACACCTTCAGACTTCACATCTCTAAATTTTAAGTTTCCTTCACCCAGAGTAGGCATACTGATGGTACGGAAATGGAAGCACACACAATAAACATAAAAATTGCCGTGGTGATATTTCTGTGAGGGTACAGGGCATGAAAACTGCACCTGACTGAACAGTTTTTACGTGAATCTGTCTGTGGCTTATGAGTTTCTCCACTGGGATAATGGCAAACCGGTTTTTAGACTGCCTGATTGCTGCCGCTCAATAAGAGAGTAGTGGAAAGTTAATAGGTTAGATTGGCGAAGTTGGCCTGTAATAGAAAAATTAAGGATCTTGTGAAGAAATTGTGTTGCAGTGCCAAATGCTTTGGAATCTGAGAAAGTCATGGTGCTGGTCACGGCTTCTGCCAGCTTCTAAAATACCATTTTCACCTACTTAAACCTTTTATGGCTTTATTCTGGGCAGAATGGATTTTCCAGGTAGCATTTTGTCTGTAACCAGTTGGTGTGAGAGCTTTTGAGATCACTGAAATCTGATGGTTTGACTAAACTTTCTTTAGCTCCTACCCACGATATTAGGTTTCCATACAAGAGTTTGGTTATCATTGCATGCAGCTGCTGGAGGAGAGCAACTGGATTCTGCTGAACTGAGGGCTAGTTGTTGCATGTATAATGAAGTTTGTTGAGTGTGGCTATTAAATATACAGAAAGAATTCACACTAGATACTTACCTCTGTAATAACATCCTACATAAACAGCGTGCCTCTCATCCCAAAGGATCTGCTCATGCTTTCTCCACTTAAAATAACACCTACTTACCAGAGATCTGTTGCTGACCACGAAAATGTAGGTACCTCTTAACTGAAATGGAGCTATGCCACACAGTGATTTAGGGGGTAAAGTGAGCAATGCCGTATCTCACAGTAGCTGCATAAAGCTTCCTAGAAAACCCACAGTTATTGCCCATGTTGTGGTTTGAAATAAAATGGCAGGATTAATCTATTTCTATAAGGTGTACTGGTCATGTCTCTAAGTGTGGTGTGATTCAGAGAAGAATTAATCAACCCTAAAGGCGTCATCTTTTCTCTGTAGCATGTGAGTCTCTGAGTTACCACACACAGTATGTGCTGAATTTTCCTTATCGCATTACACGATTAGTCATGAGTGTTGTATGGTCTGTGTCGGGACATTGTGGTAGTTATCCTTACAGACTTGGACGATGAGTGTCCCCTACTTCTTCCAAGTAAATTTGTGCATCACCGTAGGTTTTCTTTGAATGGTTGTTTCTGATTGTGCCTGTCTGCAGCCCTGCTTAGATTAGAAACCGTTGCGTATGGCTGTGAGTTGGTTTGAGAAATAAGAAATGTAAACAAAAGCTATAGATGTCAGCATGAGAGAAAGTGGAAGTTGTCTTGATTGTGCTTTTCCCAGTAGACCCCTCAGTTACTGACCTCTGTCGTCATCTGATCTGTGGAAATGTTGAGAGATTGTCCCTCTTTTAGCTGAGCCGGGCTTGCTCTGCCTGGTCTCAGGGCAGAGGGCTTGAATTCTCTTCTGTTTTAAATCCAGATCCTACAGATCTTCATCTGAACATCACACAGCTAACTGAAATAATTGCAGATACACACACAGCTGTACGTCGCATAACTGTGCTATTGCTGCTTATTTTCACTCGTGTTTGTGACTTATTTTGTGGAAATCCTGCCTTATTACAAGATGCAGTTTTAAGGGAACGGAGCGTGTTGAGACGTGTATTTCCCTTTCTGCCATATCTTTCCCTTGAATCATAAGCTTCATCAGCCTTTAGAGACACTGCAAGTTTAGCGAAGGAATTTTAGTTGCCCTTTGTCTTTGAAGCTTCATGTCAATAGTAAGGCTTGAAGTTGCAGCTTCTGTTCAACGGTTTGATAAAGGTTCAAACTGATGATTATTGGAACTGGACTGAGTACTCAGGCACAGCTGGGTAGGTTGGGCTACTGACAAGCTCTCGGACAGCAGCACTTACCTAAAGTTCTCTGAGTCCTGTCTCTATGGTAAGTACATAAAACACCATGGAAACATTGACACTGGGCAAGTAGACCTGTTGTCAAAAGGTGTTAGGGCTCCTACTAATCTCTCTTCAGGGGAAAAAAAAAAAATCCTCCCTGCATACAAACTTGGCCACTACATTAGTTACTCAGCTGCTTGGCAGCTCCTTATTGGAAATACTAGGAACAGAATATGGACCCTAATAAAGTTGATGAAAATTTGGCAAGTACTTCAGTAAGCCCTTGATTGCGCCATAGGAAGAGAGTGGTTCAAAAAAACCCAGCTTTGACACATGCCAGGCGTGCTCTTGTCGTCACTGGGATGGAGGTTTATTTTTGCGTTTTTATTGATGGTAGGTAGAGAGTGCTTTTTGGCAAAGAGACCGAAGGCATGAATTTACCTTGAACGTAGTTTTGTTGGCATGATTTCTGCTAATTCTGTACTTTTCACTAGTTCGGTAAAGGAGAGGAGATGCCCTTCTGGTTGTAGAAGAGCTGTTGGGGACTAAATGACACTAGAGTGCTTGTCATCTCTTGGAAGTAATTTTCTGATTCTGCCCATTGCCTCATTTTTGGAAAGTATTCTCCAGTTGTGAATGCAAATTCATGGATTTTGCAAAATAGAATTGTTGCATACTTGCAATGGACGATTCAGAAATGTTCCCATCTGATAGCACTAGTGCTATTCCCTAAATACTACTTAACTGCCCTCCGTTTTCATAACATGTTTTACCCCTTCTGTAGGGATCAACTTGTCCCTGGCTGCTCCTTTCCTTGTTCCCTCACCCTGTAGCAATCAACATTGTTGTTGTTGTTGTTGTTATGTGGTTATGGCATAACTGTTCCTTTTTCTCTTTTTCCCCTTTTTTAAAATAAGCTCTGTTGTTAAAGAATAATAAGGTACAAGTTGTCATTTGGCTGAGAGAAAGGGAGTTTTGTGGATATTTATGACGTGTCTAATGGCATTTCGGAACCCTGAGGAAAAAACAACGCAGTTCCCAATCCTCAGCTATATCGGATGTGGCAGGCGGGCAGCGATGCTCTTCTCAGTTCAGCGGGGGAGGATGTACCAAGAAGGGGATTTTTTCCAAGCTCTTACTTAACTGATACTAGCATTTGAAGGCGCATAAGGCATGACCTTTAATCCTCTGTGTGATCTGCTTGCTTGAATGCCTCGTTGTAATGATGCAGAATGGAAAGGGTTGCGTCAAACCAGAGAAAGAAATCTTCTGTCACCAGAACTCGCATATTTAGGTGTGTGGCTGCATGAGCCCATCCCATAGGTAACATCTGCAAACTCAGAGCGTTCAGATGCACCTCCCTGATGTCTGCACCAACTCCTGTCCAAAATTACATGCATCAGTGAGTTACCTTCCCAAGCACAAGCCTTCCTGTATGAGCTGATAAATGGTGAGAAAAGACAGCCCTGACTTTTGGTCTTTCCCAAAGTTGTAAGTGATCCTAGTTACGCATGGACTTTTTGCCATTCACTTCCATAGCGATCCAAACAGTGGTGGTAAATTAGTTTTATGGGGCATTAGTGGAAGAGGTCAATGGGTTTTATTACATTCACGTGAGAAGTTTGAGCCAAGAATGTAAAATGAAAACTGAAGATGAAGAGTACCGGAAAGCAGAACAGGGTTTGTGAAGCGACCGAGTGTATATGCGATAGTGTGTAAAGTCCCAAAGAGTCTTCAGTCTAAACTGGTAACGTACTGCAGAGCACGTTTGGAAGTTACAGCTGTAACTGTAACCGAGGCTCCGGAGAGGTTAACCACCCAGGAAGGCTAGCTGAGAAATAATTAAATAGGTGGAACAAATGCACCGAAGCTACACTGCAGTTTTTGTTGCAGCGAATTTTCTTACAGCATGTTTTTGGCGTCCGTCTGGTTCACGAGGTGGGTTTGCAGTGTCGGCCTCGGGGAGAGGGCTGAAGTTCCGGCATCTGATACATCGGAAAACCGGCTCGCAGCTGCTCCCCTTTGTCGAAGAGAGCGCTTGGTCAGCCTGCAGGGATGGTGGGGCTGTGTCCCGACATGCGTTCAAAAGGATACCAGTACGAACGCAAAATATTAATGCTGTGGTGTTCTCTAGTGGTGATTGACAGCTCCAGACAAACGAGATGGCATGTTACTCTGCCAGCAGCCTGTGGAAAGCTGTTCTGACGTAGCCAACCCACTTGGCAGCAGAGCCGTGGCTGGCCCGCAGCATCTGATGACTCAGTTAAGTCCTGGAGTTGTTATTGCAGTGGAAGAAGTCGTTCTGTTCTTTAATTCCTTTGTGCAGCCCATAGATCAGTTGGATGGTATCCTGCCAAGGCCTGTATTTAGTAGAAATTGTAATGCGAAAGTCTTGGGGCTGGGCAAGTCGTGACTGTGGATTCTGCGTTGGAGCTAATGGTCCAGAAGAGTTTTCTTTTGCCATGAGAAAGTCCAGTGGCAGTTCAAAACATAGTTTAGTTGGTTATCACTCAGGGTAGCAGCTGGAGGCACTCTGTTGCTGCTAGCCCACCCACGTGAGCAGCACGGGGCACGCCTTCATCCTTTCTGGTTCTTGGTGATCTATCATGTGCTTTCATTATTCAAGAGACTTGATCCCCAGAGCTCTGGTCTTCACGTTTCTGTTGCACACTCATGCAAGGGGCCCGTGGCTTCGTCCTCCTCGCTCATCTTCCTTCTGTCAGCCCATTGCTCATGGGTTTGTCTTGCTTGGGTGCGGGTAGGGTTCATGTGCTGCGGTTGGGGAAACCAAGGTCTAAGCAAGAGCAACAGTGGTTTTATTTTGTGTCTACTAAGGTTTTTGGTTGGGTGCCATCATAAATGTGAGTTGCAGTTGTGCCAAAAAGCTACCTGAAGGGTTAATGTCTATAAGATGGACAAATATGTAACTTGTGAGAGAGTCTGTTGTGCTCCAGGCATTTGCACAAATGCACTTTTTCTTCACAGAGACTGTGGTGGTTCCCCTTAATTATGCTTATGCCTAAGTAGTGTTTTGAGCAATTTTGAGATACACAGCAATGCTTGTCACTATTGGAAAACAAGCTTTCTTAGGAGAGGTAACAGTGGGGAGCCTGATTTTGAATCTCAGCTTCTTTCTTGAATTCTCTCATCTGAAATTATGAAAGCAAAGGTGCACTTTGCTATTATTCAGAGCAGACAGAGCCACACGGTCCTCCTCTTGTTCACATTGTGGGTTTCAAGCATTCTTCTGAATGATCACAAAAATCCTACTTGCAACATGAAGCTTAACTACCTACTGAAAGCCAGTTTTCAGGTTACTTCTCCAGTGTTAGAAGTTGACATGTTCCTTCCAATGCGGAGACAAAGTCGCTGTTATGTGCAGGAAAAGAGCATGAAGACGTTGCAGCTTTTTTAACAATTAGGTGGGTTTTGGCATACGCAGGGTCTGCAAGGAGTGCAGTCAGCTGGAGGGGTTCGTTACTGAACTTCTAATGCTTGTGTTTGGACTTGCACTTTGTTGCTGGGTGTTTGGGGATTCGCTGGCCTCTAGTGGTGAAGCTGGGTAGGAGCTACAAGAAGCATCTGTGCTTCTCTGTGCAAGCACTGGGTTAGTATGTGTGCTAAAAGGAACCTAACGTTACAAAACACTTCGGTTTTGAAGGCTCAGTTTGCCTAATGGGCTCCTAAAATAGTTGAAGGAGGTCCTGGACTCCTATGCAGCAAGCCTCTGACAATATTGTGATTTTTGCAGTGTCTGTTTTACAACTCTCAGTGGTAGTTCAGGGACTTCAGGAATCCACAGTGTATACATTGAGAATGGCTGATTTTTAGATCAGTGCAGGTAAAATTGTATAAAACTAGGGTGCAGGATAAAACCAAAACTTAATGCTACAAAGCAGCCAGAACTTAATCTCAAAACTTTAGAAAGAGATGATTTGGAACTGTTTTCTAAGTTTGTATAAATGATGCTGCCCATGGCCCTGTTGCATACATCCCTTTTTCTATTATTTATACAGCATTTCTGTCTCCTGTAAAGGGATTTTTATAAGTTCACTGCACATTTGAATTCCTAGGGTGGCCTTATTGTACCCAGTGTTCTCATAGCACCAACAGCATACCTTGCTGCTCCACGGCTTTCTCAGTTTTTGGGCTTGGCTCCTTGGCAGTGAAGTCTTTCTGCTGCTATGCCTTGTTCATGTGCTTTCCTTGCCCAGTTTCGGAGAAAACTTTAGTAGTGAGAGGCACAATGTGATATGCAGCTTAAGCCTGAGAGACTTAAGGTATTTTGTTTTGGTTTGGGTTTTTTTTGTTGGGGGGGGGGGAGTTTTGTTTGGTTGGTTTTTTTTTCAGTTTGAGTTTTTGTTACTAGAGTGGCTGTGGCTAAAGGAAAATTCTGGAAGACTGTTATCTGTCACAACTTAATCAGTTTCCTTACCAAAAGATGCTAGCACGCCCATCTCAATTAAATGCCCATCCTTTGGAATTTCTTTCTCCCTTCTTCAAGCCTGCCTTCCTTGATACCTGCATCTTCCTGTGTGTTTCTATCCTTAGTCTCAAATAATCTAGTCTAAAGATTTAGGGTGCATCTAGGGCCCTACCCATTTAACCACATTTTTGAGGAGGGAGCGGGGGGAAAATGAAGTTTGCGTGAGAGCTCTTGGTCTTTTCTTTTGGTTATATTTCAGTCTTTGACAGGGACATTTATATTCATCTTGGGTATTGCCATTTTTGTAAGTCATGCTATAGATAAATAAGTATTCATAGTGTAGCTTACGTAGCGTTCCACACGGGTGCCTCGCAGGATTAGCATTTTGGCTTTTACTAAGCTGAAACAGGTACTGCTAAGTACGGATTGCAGTTTTGGTTCGCATCTAGCTGCAGAACCACAAGAGCAGAGGTGGTGGTTAATGACACATGCTAACGATTGTGGCTTGGCGGTTTTCTGTTGGCAGATGTGAAAGGACCACCTACACACAGACTGTCCTGCGGCCAGTCCCCCTACACTGAAACGACGACATGGGAGAGGAAGTACTGCATCCTGACGGACAGCCAGCTGGTGCTGCTCAACAGGGAGAAAGAGGTGAGAGAAGCTCACGTTGGCCACTCAAGATTGACCTTTTGGCCTTTATTGGTAAAACAAGAAGGCAGAGCTTTTCATCTCCCCTTTATTGTGTTCATGAGTCTAGTGAAAGGGGGGAAAAGGGGAGCTAACCTATTCCGCGTATGGATGGCACGGTGTGCACAGTTATAATCCAGCTGGCCCAGATGCCAGTTGCATGGAAGAGGTGACAGCAAACTGTGTACATCCAAAAATCCCTCATGGACTTTTACAGGCTGCATGTAAGTCTCCCACTACGCCTTGCTATGTTATAGCTGCTTTTAATGGCAGTTAAAGCCACCACAGCTATGTAAACCTACCTCCTCATGTCAGTGCCGACATAAAGGTAGGGAAAAGTGTGTTAAAGGGAAGGGAAAAAGGGTTGGTTTGTGTCTGTATTGGAGTGCTGGGCAGAGAAGGTGTGTGCAGCCTTCACACTTACAGTCATCCTTGCTGCAGTCATAAGGTAAATTGACTGAGGCGGAGGTTTGCCTTCTCTTGCTAAATGCAGCAAGGAAGATTGGGTGCCCCTTGGCATGGATGCTCAAAGCTATTGCAACCATCTTTGCTTTAATTATAAAATTGCTCTGTGTGTGGTGTGTGTATATATAACGTAGTATTTGGCATTGTGCCTTGCCATGAAGGTCATGTCAGTAGGGTTAAAGAATAGGCATGTTTCGGTTGATTGGAACACTGAACAAAGAAATGTTGCTAAGTCCCTTCTCCTAGACTATGCCATGATACGTTTTTTCTTGTGATATTCGATGTCTACAGACTGTCATGAAAACATGAGCTTTATGAAGCATTTAATAATGCTTCTGGTATTGTTTGTTTAATTATTCTGCTGTAGATTTACCCTGTTTAAATATTTCAGGAGGAGCTATAAAATAGGAATGTTTTCAGGTTACTGAAATAGATTTTGTTCCATATAAATGCCCATATTTGAGTCTAATACCATGGTTTAGTATATTTGGAGATGAACTGAATTTTCTGTTTTTTCTTGATTCTTTTGAAGCTTCTGTGGATGCTTGTGTACAGGCTGAGAGTATAAGACCTGTTTCTGATGTAGCACTAAATATTATTCATCTTCAGTTATGAACAGGTTTATAAGGGCTGAAATATTTCCTTGTACAGGGAGAGTAGGAGGAAATGGTTTAGAGAAGGACTTGAGTTATTAGAAGGGAACAACATCAATGCTAATGCGTAGGAGAGTGATTAAATGCAGGGAAAATAGAAGGCCCATATCATGATGTTGTTTACTATGTAATTCTTTTTCTAGTCTGACAGGACTGTCACCTAAGAAATTAAAGTATATACTGAAGAAACTTAAGGACATGTGAGAATTATTCCTAAAACTGTACTGTACCAGCGTAGCTGGGCTAAAAGGATGCATCTTATTAAAGAAGTGTAATTGAATACAACACTAGCTCGTATCACAAATGATTGTCTGAAGGTGGTAATCATGCACTTATGGGTTCTTAATTTCTTCTACAGCTAAAAGCGTTTTGCTGGGAGTAAGATGAGTCTTTTGCTTAGATCCTGAGGAGTAAATATGGGAAGTCTGTATCACTGGTGTATTAAATCAGTGTATACTATGCATAAATGTACTCTGTTGTTTTGGTTTGGTTTGGTTTTTTTTGTCAGAAGCTGGAGGAATTCAATATCAGGCTATACAGAGCCTGGGTTTTAAGTATAGCGGTTACCCCAAAAAATCAAGCAGTAGAGTACATCTTTGCAGTGTGCTCTCAAAGGAGCCTGCCCGCACTATCACAGTGAGAAATAATTTGTTTGGGGAAATGCTGCATGCAGATGGACCAAGCAGACATGCCTTTGGTGCAGGTATGACTCCACATGCTGATAATGTGATTTGTTTCAGAAGCTAGTATCTGGATTCGGATTTGCCATTCTGATTTTCAAGTAATTTGGGACTGCTGTAAGTGAAAGGAAAAAGGGAACTCCTTGCAGAGTCATGAGTACCCTGTAGGAAAATGAAATATTGTTTTAATCTAGCTTCTGAGTCTGTACACATGGCAGTGTACATACAATCCCTTAGAAACACTAAACATACAGGAGTAGAACTGCTAGTTGAGAGAGACACAGAGCTGATACTCTGGATTTGCCCCTTCTAATTTTTCTGGAAGAGAAGTATCCCTTGTAGCTTTCATGAGAAAGGGAAGGGGAGGCAACTCGGTTAAATTTTACTTGGCAAGTCATTCGGAGTTGGAAGAGGCTGTATGAAATGTGATCTAGGAGAGTGAACAAAGGCCTTAGGCAGCAATGGGGAGAGATGCTTGTAATGATTGAAAAGTATGTAGGAGGGGAATTGAAAAAAGCCCATGGGTGGGACCCACAGGTACAGCGAGCCTAAGCAAAGACCAGGTGAATGAGGAAGAGGGAGGTTACTTAAAGAAGAAAATTGAAGATTATGTTTAGAGTAAAATTACTGCAATGGTGATGCTGGAGGAGGTTTTATTTAACCTGAAATGAGGTGAGATAGCAACAGGAAGCTGAGGATGGAGAGTTCCTGCTCTGAACATGGAAATTGCTGATAGAGTGGGTAGGTCAGAATTTCTTTGGACTGCTGAAAAGGATCTTAGAAACGATATGAGGGACAGAATGATACCCATCAGTAAGGGGGGGGTGTGGGGGAAAAAGGAAGAGATGTTAACAGCAGAGTGCCCTTGCAGCCAAAAGGAAGCACTTGCATCATCGCAAGGCTGGTGTAATTTGAAAACTGTAAGTCTGACGCATCTCATTTTATTCTCTGTGCATCTGCTTTGCTACTTCATGGAATAAAAATCCAAGAAGCTTAGCCTGGGTGAAATTGAAAGGGAACATAAATGTCTGATGCTTATAATACTTTGTAAAATCATTACGCAAGTATGTATGTCAAAGCCAAAAGGTAGGAAAACATATACAGAATGTGAACAGGTAAATGAAAGATGTCATAGTTGTTTCAGGTATAATGCTAAGTTTGGTTTCTTTCAGATAATGCTCTTAAAATACAGCACTACGGATTGCGCAGGTTTTTTTGACTGAGGGAACAGAGTAGTAAGAAAACTTTTCTTGTAAGATCCCACCACTATGGATTTACTGTCAAGGCAGTTTGGATAGAGTATGTGTAAGAGATTTTGCTCTGTGCAAGCACAAGAATAGGTTGGAAATCAGAGAAATTTTGAGGTACAATTTGATCAAAACATATCTGTAATTACTTAGACAAAAATAGTCTGATGGTATCACCTTGTGTAGCGTAGAAAAATATTAATTACTTGACACCATATCGACTTCATAAAATGAAAATAGGTGAGACTGGAGAATGAAGATTATTAATGAAGGGAAGAGATTAATGCCCAAAAAGTAAGTAGAAAGAAAATGAAGCCCTGTAGGGACGTGAGAAACGACTTAGCAAATAAGGAGTCATGAGTGACAGATGTGCAATTACTACAACATATCACAGTGTGGTAATATCTATCAGCATCTTCCAAGACTAGGAGAACAGGTCTAGATCGATTCACTTACAAATCAGGTTTGTTTTTTTTCTATGAGGAAGACAGTTTCCCCCTGTCAGGAAGAGGTAGATATTTTCATGGTTTGTGAAATCTGTTCCGTAGGGTATGAGCTGTGAGGGCACAGTGAAAGTGTCTGCAAAATCAGTATTTAAAGAGAGAAGGGAATGAGTTAGTGTTTATGAAGTGCAGTTTCAGATAGATAATCCATTGCACAGCACTTTCAATGGGGCATGTGACAAATGGCTGCATCTGGGTTTGGGCTGCTTTTTAGTTAGTCTTTGTCTGTAACTTGGCTGCTGTCCTGCAAAATCTTTTAATTTTGTGTTCAGTTGGAAGTGAAGTTGAAGAACACTTTTCACTGTGTTAGACTCTTCTTTTTTCCTCCCTGCACCCAAAAACCTCATCTTTCTTCTTGGATTTAGAGGTGTTTTTAATCACGGGCAAACGATAGTAAAGACCTGTGTTTGCTGTGACAAGATCTACTTACTGCTGCTGGTGACAGAGGCCAGTAGCAGGACATCTCTGATGTGTTTTCCTACTCTTCCATCTCCTCTGACTCACACCAGTAGTGGAACGACAGCAATGCTCCCGAGACAAAACAGCAAGAGCAAACACTGATGCTTGGGGGCCCAGGGGAGATTCTTCAGAAATGCCTTCTGCCGTTCTCAGAGGACTTGTCACGGTGGTATCTTAACAGCAAATATGTTTTACCTGTAAATAGGAGTTTGTCAAAGCTGAACCCAGTCGTAAGAAAAGATTTGCTTCAATTCCCACAGGCATTTATTTATTTTCCAAAAGCCCAAAGAAATGTTTGCTGTCAACATTTTAGAAGTGGATTTTTATGTCAGAATTTTTAGCCACCTTCTAACTTCCTTGAGGAAGGTAAAAATTCAAGTGAATTATTTACCTGTTTTTTGACATGATTCCAAATTTCCTGGCTATTAGTTCAGAAGAGGTTGCAAGTTCTCAAGTTTTTGTCATGAATCAGTCTTTCCAGTCTCAAAAAAATCTGTTGGAAATGAAGAAACTTTTTTCCTACTTCATTTTTTTAACAGAACCTATCTCAGTTTGCCTTTAAGAGGCGTTAAATCCTTGTAAAGCTCTTACTCCTATTTCTTCTGAAATCTCTTCATCATCAAACTACCAGAAATCCCAAGGATAGGCTTTTTATACTTCAAAAGCATGTTCAGTGGCAGGTGAGCTGTGATGCTGTTCAAGAGTTTAGAGTCCAAGCTCTGAACCTGTCGTCGTTAAATTGTGAAATTTGCCAGTGAAGCGTGGCCTATGATCAGAATTGTCAAGATTGCCAAAACTATCAGCACGGTGTCATTCTCTTCGATCCTTTGCTGAACTGCTTGCTTGGAATGGCAGAGGCTGGAGGAGGGTTGGGAAGATTGCATGTCTGGCTTGGGGTTTACATGTTATTTAGTTGTGCACTTGCTTGTGTTTCGGTGCCACCCGATCTGTAAATCTGTTTGACCTACCACGGAGCAGTTTATATACATGGTTCAAAACATGTCCAGCCCCCAGAGATGCAGAGCTGCTGCCTAAGCTCATTTTGCATGTTTATGAAGCTGTATTTTTAAGAGCAGGCTGATCTTATGCTAAGCGATAAATGCTGGTCCTGCAGTCTTGGAGTTAGTTCTTTTTTGTCAATATAGACTGAGACTATGGTTTTGGAGGAGTGATACTTAAAATAACACAGCACTTCTAAGTCAGACTTAAGGGAGGATCGTTTTTAGCTACTTTGCTACTTTAATCTTGCCCATGAAATTGTAGGATGTTTGTATGTTCTCTGGTGCAGATAAGCTATGTGGCATTAAAATGTTGTTCCTTATACAGTTTATAGGATTATTGAGTGAAATAAATAGTATAAGGTTTTTCTCAAGCCACTATAAATATGCTCACAAAAGCAGGTATTTTGCTGATGTGGACTGTATTGCACTAGATCAATGTAGCTACACCAGTGAACCTTTTTTTAGTGTGCAGCCTAGCTATGTTTTCCTAGTCTGGGCAAACGTTAAGTACAAAAGGCTAAGTGACCCCAAATTAGGACCTGAGCTCTCAGACAGTCTTCCTGTTAATAGCTCAGTTCCTCTTTGAAGATAAATCCTATCTCTGGTATGCAGAAGTAGATTTGTTTTTGACACCGACTCCGGTGTGCTGCAGCCTGTTTGCTTTTCCCAAGGACACAAAGGACAGCATGGCCTCAATCACCGTTCTCCTCCTCACCCTCCGCAGCAAGTCAGGACATCCATAGCGTCCTCTTGGCTGTCATCGCTGTTCTTCTATACACTGTTATCAGGGTGGTAGTAGTGCTTTTTTTTTTTCGTGTCAGTGGATTAAAAGAACATTTCTGTCATCCCATGTCCGAAAGCACAGATACTGAAGAGGTATGCTTGAAAGAAAAGGGTCTATATTCATTTCTCAGTTAAAAAAAATCCAGTGCTGGAGAAATCTACCCCGCAGGAGCTGTATTGGTATAGCAGTTCGGTGTAGGTGCAACGAGTTCACTGAGAAAGGAGGATCACTGGGTGGTAGCTTGATGCTTTTAAGGTGTGCTGAAGCAGGCGTGTGGTATGACCGGTAATAGCTGTTCTGGAAATACGGCTCGTAGCATCCCACCAAAAAAATGCTGTGAAGGAAATCGGGAGAAGCAGAAGAGGCGGTGGAGCAGAAGAGCTTTTAGAAGGGAGTAAGACTAAATGGAGCCTCCAGATGAAAACTGAAAATCTAATATGTGATCTTGATTGAACGAATGTGGCATAAACTAACAAAATTAGTCTCTGCTTAACTTCCTAATGTGCTCTCACACGGAGATCGTTCAGCAAAGGAGCTGCTGTAAAAACCTACCAGCAAAGAAAGTAGTCTTAACAGAATAACCACTAGGGATTTGGGGAACTTGTTTTGAAAAATGAGCACTGCTTGAAAGAGAAAAATAGACTAGCGTAATAATAAATAGCATTAAAAAATGACCTTAAGAGAATGCTAAGTGCTTAAAAGTCAGGAAATGCCAGAACTAGTTTGAGAGAGCCATTGTAGTGCAGCCTGTTTCTAAAATAGTACAGTATCTTGTACATCTTTTACAACCTTCAGTACAAATGAATAATATCTTTTTGTTTGCTATTAATACTTGGTTTTCAGAGATGATTGAAGATATGAAAGGATAAGCAGCACAGGAAATATGACAGGCACTTCTATTCCTTTAGCTACAAGCTGTCTTTTACGTAGCTATATGAAAATAAATTGCCATATTGCATGTATCGCAGTGGTACTGTTGAAGCCAATGTCCTTATCAAAAGCGCGCTGAGATGTTTTGGGCACTGAGGGGTTGTGCCTGCCTGCAGCCCCTGGAGGCTGCATCTCTCCCTCATCCCCAGGGTTTCTTCCAGCTGTCGAATATAAGGGCTTAAGGTGGACCCCACCAAGTTACAGGATCCAGATATGCTAACAGGCACCAGACCAACAGCTTTAGGGATAAACAATTTATCTCTAAATAATGTTGAGGTAACAAATACAGATCAGGAGTACAACTATCTGCGTTGTTGGAAGAAATGCAGTAACTTGGTAGCACATTATCTAGGTCGAAATGACAGCAGATCCAGTAATTCAGCAATACTGAGCTAAACTTGATATCCGAGCAGGCAAAGACCTGCAAAACTATGGTCATAACCATGATTATCAGGCAGGCCAGCAGGAAGCAGGGCATGGCTTCCTCGGACAAGCAACTCAGCCAGCCAGCTGGCTCAGGGAATTCCCAGTTGCCCGACTGGGGTGTCTTGTTGGTGAGATATGGAAGCACTATCTGGACTTGTTAATCGACCATCACATCTTCTCTCTGGCCCTGTTCTGTGACAATTCTTTGGGGCACGTGGGGCCCAGAAGTACTGTATAAAGCAGTACTGGCCCCAGGTGCCCACCCCTTGGTAGTGACTCAATCTAGGAAACGATGGTTACCATGGGCCAAGAGCCTGTTAGCTTGGTTCCAGAGATGTGTTTTTCTCATACAGTCTCCATCTTTGGCGACCAGCCTCTCACCAGTTTGAAGGATCTTTGCTATCTTTTGTCTTTTGAACTCTTCAGAACAATGTCTATTTTCTTCAGAAGGGTAGAGTGAAGGATGTCTTCCTCCTGCTGGAAGAAAAGTTTTCTTCCTGTTGGAAGGATGTCTTCTGTAGCCTGGGGCGATCTGGATTGAACCTCTGTCGAGCAGGTAGCTGTCTGAAGCTGTCTGTCTGCCTTTCTATATGCAGCACAACTGATGCTTGAATTATCCCGTGCTGATCATATAAATAAAATCAGGATGCACACAGATGTCCATATGAATTCATAAAGTAGTTGGGTTCTCTTCCTTATCCTCCAAATGCCTTGGTAGGTTTTTTGGGATTGGAGTACATCAGGCTCGTTTCTTATTCCCAGACATACATGCTGTTGGACAAATAGACTGTATCGCTTAGGCTCTTTTAGAGCTTTTGGCTGTTGTCTAAATGCCCTGCAGCTCTAGTGATAGGTAGCATAATTTGCCACTTTTTTTTCCAGCGTAAGCAACTCTCTAGCAAAATGTAGTCATCCAGGCAGGTGTTTAAAGGCAAGGTTAGCAGGGAGCAAACCTTGAGGTGTCAAATTCTGCCAGAATTTCAGAAGAGAAACAAGATCTTTATACATTCAGTACTTTTCAAGAGAATTAGCGTACAGAATTTTATTACTATAAAATAGTGAGGACACCAAGCCTTTCTTAGAGCCTCCTGAGGTCCCACTTTTAGGATGAGTTTGACGTAATCATAGAAGATATCCCCTTTCTCCATGTGCCCGATATGACCAGCAGAATGTCCATTTTTCTCTGACATGCTGTAGCTGATCACTGAAGATGTGCTGAGACTGAAAAAATGCTTTTGTAATCTGAAAGTTTTGCATGTAGCCATCTGACCAGCAGCCTCTGCTTCCCTTTCCCAGCATGGAAACGGGCAAGGCTGGGTGGCAACGGGTCCTGTACTGGACAACCAGTTTCAGAAGGCAGGACTGCCTTGTTAGCCAGATAGCTCGGCTGTGTTGTGACTTGATACCTCTGGGGCACAGGTTGCTGCACACCTGCATACAGCCCTCTCCGGGCTGTGTGTGCATTAACACTCCTCACTGCTCCAGTTCTTTCCTGGTGAGCCTCAAGAATTTGGTGGTAAGGCCAGGCATGCCAAACTGTGCCTGAAAGTTATTACCAGACAAGTAGAAAATTAAGTTCTTATCAAGATGGCATATTAACAGTGTGGCCCAGTGGCAAATTAACATCTCTTGCCATCTTCTTTATGCAGGTGCCTATCGATGGGGTCCAGGAGCCACAGGCGGATGCTACCAAAGGGCGCTGCCTGCGCCGGACGGTGAGCGTCCCCTCCGAGGGCCAATTCCCCGAGTACCCACAAGAGGGGGCCACCAAACTAGGTAAGTGGAAACCTTGGCCTCAACAAGTTGATTTTAATTTATAGCTGCAAGCTGTATCAGAGGGCACAGCTTCCCGGGCAGCATGCTTGCAAAGGAGCCTGCCGGGGTGGCTAGTGTTGCAGCTAGATGGTGGTGGGAGGCCGTACGACTGTGGCGTTTGTAAGTGCCTGTCAGCAAAATGACTTCCAAACATCACGATTTATCCAAACATCAGTGAGGTTATTATGGGGCACCAGAGGAGCTGGGCTGTTGCTGCACACAGGAAAGTTTGTAGCTGCGTTTGTAAGATTACTAGAGAGCCCTGGGATTGACAACTGAGAGCTGCTGAACGCGGGTCAATAGGAATGCAGTTTTTGCAGATAGCTGTACGTGAGTCCCGATGGTTTTTAGAACTGTTATGTGGTTATGTTTTACCTCACTTTGAGTCTCCCTGGAATTACCTTTGCTTCATATTTTCATAACAAGTACTGGATAACAGGGTATTTTTATGACTTACCTCATGCCTGTTCAGGGTGCAGTTCCTAAAAGAACCAGCCAGCTGCCTGCTGCTGTTGGCTATAATTATGAATGTTGAAATCTAGGGAAAGCAAAAGAAAGGGCAGGTATTAAAAATGACAGACAAAAGCTTTGTTGCAGTAGTTTCCCAAGTCCAGATTTGGCCTAGTTCCCCCTCTTTATTCCACCCCACCTGTGGTTGCATAAAGACTATCGTTCCAACTCTTTCCAGAAGAAAGGAAGAGTGCAGGGAGGCAGCAACCACACACAAGTGAACTCTTCTTTCTGTCCCCAACCTATGCAAGAAGCTTTCCCTGGCATAGGTTGGTAGGATCTAGGAGCAGTTCTTCCTTAGATCAGCTGTAGAAAATATCAATCCTGGGAGAGGGTGAGCTGCATGCATGTCTAAACAGTAAAGCAGCCTTGATAATGTTGTTATCAAAGGTGAAGAGCAGGTAAGGTATCTTTCATTTCACAGGCTCAGCTGGTTTTTATGCCAAAGAATTTTATTCTGTGAGTATATTGCACACAAGTCACTAAAATCCCACTCTTCTAGGTAGTTAATTAACACATTGTGACTGTAGTACTTATTTATTTGTACTTGCCAATAGCACTATGTAACTCGTCCTTATTTGAGGAAGGCAGGTTTGATTCCTGGATTAGAAGTCTGAGAAGAAACAGGGCAGGTTGGTGGTTTAGAAAGGAAAACTGCAAAATACTTGGGGATGAGTGACATAAACAGACTCCTGTTGGATTTGTTTGTGGCATTTCAGCTCTAAATGATGATCTTGTTTTGCTGTATGAACAAATGTTCATTCTTGTTTGGAACCAAAACCAGTATTAAAACATGTTTACGCAGTGTTATAGGCAAAGCACTTACTCCATGCTAGTGTGGCTAGTGAGATGAATGACGAATCATATTGCAACCAGTCTGTGCTAGGCAATGAATATTATTTGCAGCTTTGCAAGATAGGGAGACCTTTAAAATCTAGAATTTAAATGCCTTCTCTTTCTATACCATGTGCAAAAAATGTGTAAAAGAATTTCTAGACTTTACTCAGCATCTGAGCAGCTGGAAATCCCAGCATTACATTTTTAAATGTAACCTTGTAACTTTTCTCATTTTTCTTGAATTGCCATACAGAATGGATGACTGTGCTCTTTGGGTATATGCCTTACTATGTATTTTGCTACAATTTTAGATGTATGCGGCATCTTGTAGCGTGCTACTTGATGTACGCCTGACAAGAATATATTAAAACTACAAGAGAAACTCGTATCCGCATGCTCCTCTCATCATAGGAGAGCTGCAACTTGTAGAGTGCATAGACATCACAAAGTGCGTAGCTAAAGGAGCGGGCATGCAGTGGGAGGGGAAGAAGACATGAGCTGGAGAAAAATTGAGCAATACTGTAAGGAAGGGTGAGGGTAAGTAGGAGGGAAGGTTATATATAATCTCTGATTGCAGTGCCCTGGGTAGTTCCCTTGTTTTCACATCCTGGTTAGAAATGTCTCTTATCATGATTATGGAATTCCTGCTCATGGCAAAAAGGGGGTTGATAGGGAACAGTGGGAATAACTTTGTGTCAAGATGTTGAGCCAGAGGACAAACCAGTGAAGGAAACCACTGAACATTTTTTTATAAAGAGAAAGAAATGGATGGTGGCAGCCAGAACGTATCACCAGCAGTACAGATAACAACTGGACTAAAATAGCTTTGGAATGGACACCAAAAGCTGAAAAGTACAGCAGAGGCAGCTAAAATATCTAGTAGAGAAATTGCTATGCAGAGCTGATAAGAATATCTAGCTTGTCCTAGGGAAGCATGTGCATAACATGGCAACTGCAGGCATTGCATCTTATGATGATATCTGAAATTACTACTTGCAGAAGAGCTCCCTAGGGCTGGCTGTAGTGCAGAGGTTAAGGCATAGCAATGGCATCTGCTTTTTTCCCCTAAGTAAGGTTGCCATACCTTTCTTGTGATTTATTTATTTGGTTTTTTTTAAAAAAAAAAAGGAAAATCAGGTGATGGAACTCTTTTTCATCTGTAGGACTACAGTTTCACCTTGCATGAAACGTCAAGAGTGTCTATGAGGTCAATCTTTCTGTTAATGGAGCAACTGGGATGGTTGCATGTTCCTTGGGGGCTCTGCATAATCAGAAGTAGTACCCATTCTGCAAATTTTTGTGGCATTCTTTATAGCATTGTGCACACATCCTTGTAGCACCATTCCTAGGAAGTGTGTGGGAGAGAAACTACCCACGTTACAGCTGAGAAGTTGAAGCAAGAGATGTGTAACTCACCAGAGGTCAACATTAAGTCAAGTGTGCTTTACCCAAGGGCTGTTGTAGTCATTCTTGCCATCTCTTTCATTTTTACCCTTGCTGCAGGGTTGGCTCAGCTGTTCATGAGGCAGGTGCTGAACCA